>NC_042998.1:21096628-21119128 GCF_006345805.1 Octopus sinensis
AAAAAATTTGCGCCAGCCTTTTAATCGTCAATGTGTTGCCGTCCATGATGAAGTAGTTTTGAATGCTTGCTATGGTGAGTCTACTGTCGTGAGAAAGAATCACTTCAAAACTTGGTGTTTACGAATTTTCTTTTACATCAAGTTCAAAATTTTACGCCAGCCGTTAAACTGTCAATACGTTGCTGTCCGTTGTTAAGAAATGCCAGCCATGGTGACTCTACTATCCTCACATTCTATCCCTTCAAACTTTGGTTTCCAATATTTTATTACTTTTATTCAGCTCGCAAGTTCGTCTGTCCCTTTTAAATGTTAGCGTTTTGCTGTCTGCTTTGAAGCAGACCTTTCCGTTGCCACTGCCTGATATTTATGATTGATCTTTCTAAATATTTTATTTCTCAACTTACTCAAGATCTTTTGTTGTTTATAAATGGGAGAGAGATAGATAAAGATAGAGAGTAAGAGAAAGCGAGGGAGAGTCCGAGAGAAAGAAAAGTAAGAGAGTGGGAAAGTGAGAGAGAAAGGAGAGAGAAACAAAGAGGGAGAATCATCATCATCATCATCATCGTTTAACGTCCGTTTTCCGTGCTAGCACGGGTTGGACAGTTTGACCGGGGTCTGGGAAGCCAGGAGGCTGCACCAGGCTCCAGTCTGATCTGGCAGTGTTTCTACAGGTGGATGACCTTCCTAACGTCAACCACTCTGTGAGTGTAGTGGGTGCTTTTTTCGTGCCGCCGGCACAGGTGCCAGGGGTGCTGGCAGTGGCAACGATCGGTTGGTGCTTTTTACGTGCCACCGGCACAGAAGCCAGTCAAGGCGGCGCTGCAATCGGCCACGTATTTTTTTTAGGTGCTGAAAGGAAGCAACAGAAAGTAACAACCACACTCTTACCCGCGCGTAGAGCGGGTCACCTTCAGCTAGTTGCTCTTATAAAAGTAGATATTTTACCAAAGCTGCGAAATGTCATGCTTTCTCTTTGTCAATCACTACTTAGGTGTTAGAGCTTTTATATGTACACTAGATTAATAGAAACCTTAATTATATGGGCATCGTAAGTTGGCCGAGGTGTAAGAGACTGGACCAATCAGGACTCACGCCATTAGCCACAAAGAATAATCTCTACTCTAAGCTACTAAGAATGCGTGTGGCAACTTGAAGATCAACCCACCACACGCGATAGACTGGCAGTTGCACGGGCGCGAAAGCTACGTTGTTGTCCTCATTCCGTAAACGGTGTCTTTTAACGGGTGGAGAGCTGAACCATCCTGGGGTACAGAAGATTCGCAATCTAGACTAGGGTCTGAAAATTTACCACACTATAGTGGGTTACACCATGGTTCCTCTGCTTTGTGGCAGAAGTAGGACGAAAGAGTGAGAGAAAGTTGTGGTGAAAAAGTACGGCGGGGTTCACCACCACCCCGCCAGTGCCTCGTGGAACTTGGGTGTTTTTGCTCAATAAACACTCACCACTGGGCCATTGCGCCTCCACACTGTTGTGGTTGAAATACTTAGAGTGGTTATTGTTAGATATGATGGAACAGGATTTTGAAGTGTTGCCTTATACAAGAAACCTTACCATTTACTTAAAGGGTTTGTGTTTTGCTTCTTCTTTACAACCATTGGCCACAAAATGCTCGTCTAATGAATAAAGAAACAGCAGTCAACTAAATCCCTCTCTATAACATTGATGGCTTTGTGGCAAATTTGTTATTATTACTACTTTTATCGCTTTTTTCCTTTTAGAAGCATATTGATTTCAAATTTTGGGGGTAGGAGATATTCGATTACATCGATCCCAATCGGGTCATCCCGAAAGGATGTACGGCTAAATCAACCTCGGAGGAATTTGAACTCAGAGCGTAAACACGGATTAAATGCTGCTACGAATTTTGCCTGGCGCGCTAACGATTCTTATTTCTTTATTGCCCACAAGGGGCTAAACCCAGAGGGGACAGACAAGGACAGACAAAGGTATTAATTCGATTACATCGAAAGGCATTTAGTCGATTACATCGACCCCAGTGCGTAACTGGGGAATAATTGAAAAAAATTTATTATAAGAATTGAATTTCTTCCAAGAAGTGTTCATATTCTACTTACTTTATCTGCATATATTATAGCAGGGATACCCGTTGGGAAAAAGCAGAAAAAGGTGACAAGAATTGCTGCTACAATCTTATTTTCAGCGTAGGTGGTTTGTGGCTGTTGCGTGGTTATCTGAAATATATGTCAGTGAAATTACACGACAATCTAGGGATGATGATGATGATGATGATGATGATGATAATGATGATGATAACAATCCTTTCTACTATAGGCACAAGGCCTCAAATTTGTGGGGAGGGAACAAGTCGATTACATCAATACGCAGCGTTTTACTGGTACTTAATTTATTGACCCCGAAAGGATGAAAGGCAAAGTCTATCTCGGCGGGATTAAATAATAATGATAATGATGATGATGATGATAATAAATGCCCTGATGCAGTACAAGACAGTGGCTCTCGTGGCTCCTGATCTTAACTTATTGGAAGTGTTATCATGTACATTGTTTTGTCTTGGTATAAAAGATGGGCTACAGCAAATATTCTGCTCAATACCACAGATTTGCGTGTCAGTTGTTTGACCTTAACCAGTTGAGCATGTACCTTAGCGGCTGACAATATGTACATCTCTGATCACGAGCAGAAGTAGTGGGGTGAGCATCATAGCCGTGTGTTGAGAGGGATTCTTTGATGTTTGAATAATTCACCTCTGGAAACATGGGTGTTTCGTTCAACATCCTTAAACAACCCTTATTCAGGGACCTTTTGAGCGGGATGGGCTATTCGACCAGAAGAAAATTCTAACTGGGCCCCACTTGCAAGGTCATGTGCTGTTTATCTTGATATGAGATCACCATGTCGCGCACATATGGTTGTGATGCATGCGCCTAGTGTACCCTTATCAGACGGGTAGTCATGATGGGTATACTGGGCTTCGTATATTTTACCCCAGTGTCACTTTGATGGCATGCACTGCTCTGTTACTCAATAATAATAATAATAATATAATAATAATAATAATAATAATAATAATAATAATAATAATAATAATAATAATAATAATAATGGCTTCAAGCGAGAAATTGAAAGTATAAAAGCAAATGAAAAGAAAGCACCAACTGGAGGAGGAGAATACGAATGAAGCTGGTAAATACACGAAAAGAACTGGGGCAATTGAATAGGATAATGAGGGGAGAGTTCAAGAATAAGGTAGTAATAAGAAAATTGAAAGGTCAGAACAGGTTAGAAGAAAGGGAAAAATCAAATAGCATATGAAGAATTGACACAAAAGGTGACAACATTAAAGATATGATGCTAGATGCAAAGGTTTCGAATAGAATATACTGCTCCGATCATATAGAAGGCGTCTATATGAGGAAATAGGCGGAGACCAACACCAGGAACTGATTCCAAATGCAGAAGAAAGTGAAGAATTTTTAGGATGGCTGTGGAACAGAACTGTGGCTAAAGAGTGGCTAACAAAGGTGGAAAGACAACTTGCAACTGATCCAAGAGAAAAGGACGTCAGAATTAATCTATATACAGTGAGACAAAAGTTTAAAAAATAGCAAATTGGAAAGGACCAAGCGCAAATGGTTATTGGCTGAAGAACTTTATACAGTTGCTTGAAAGGATCGCTGCGCAACTGGATGGCTGCCTGCAGCAAGGTCACGTCCTTGCCTAGTTGACAAGTGGACGAAAGTTGCTATGCCTCAAGGATCCATTGAAAGGGAAATTGGTAAAAATAACTGGTTTCAAATTTTGGCATGAGGCCAGTAATTTCGAGGCAGGTGATAACTTATTTTACCGATCGCGAAATGGATGAAAGGCAAAGTCGACCTCGGCGGAATTTGAACTCAAAACGTAACGACGGGCAAATACCTATTTCTTTACTACCCACAAGGGGCTAAATACAGAGGAGACAAAACAAGGACAGACAGACGGATTAAGTCGATTATATCGACCCCAGTGCGTAACTGGTACCTATTTAATCGACCCCGAAAGGATGAAAGGCAAAATCGACCTCGGTGGAATTTGAACTGAGAACGTAGCGGCAGACGAAATACCGCTAAGCATTTCGCCTGGCGTGCTAACGATGCTACCAGCGTCTGCCTTAATAATAATAATAATAATAATAATAATAATAATAATAATAATAATAATAATAATAATAATAATAATAATAATAATAATAATAATTATTATTATTATTATTATTATTTACAGAGAGTGGCGAAGTCGGAGACTTGTAAAATCCTTTGGCATTTCCCAATCCAAACAGATCAGGTGCTAGAGCATAACAGACCGGACCGAGTGGTGGTGGACAAGGTGCGCCACATATGCTGTATAGTTGATGTTGCATGTCCCTTTGACCCACGAACAGTCAAGAAGAAAGCGAAAAAAAAAAATAGAGAGATACAACCTTCATAAGTACGAAAGAGCGAGAAGTGACTCAATTGATCGAAGCAAGGTGGCTGCTCTACTAAGCACGTCACTCCGAACGGCAAGTCGAGTCGTATACAAGCGATCCCTTTCCCCTCGATCTTACTAAAAACTAATAATCATTTCTAACATATGCATAAGGTCACAAATTAAGAAAAAAGTAAATTAGGAAAAGACATTATTCGATTTTATAGACCTCATTAGTGAACTGGTATTTATTTTAACAATACTCTGAAGATTAAAGACGATGTTGAACTAAGGCAGGATTTGAACGTAGAATATAGAGAACCGAAATAAATACCGCAAGGTATTTGTCCTACATTCTACCAATCCACTGCCTGAATGAAAAATAATAGCAAACATCACTTGTTTGCTAAATGCGGGCGTGTCTGTGTGGTTTTCTTGTCAACCACATGGTTCCAGCTTCAATCCCATTGCGTGAGACCTTGGGCGAGTGACTTCTACTATAGCCTCAGGCCGACCAAAGCTTTGTGAGTGGATTTGGTAGATGGAAGCTGAAAGAAGCCAGTCGTTTATATATAAAATTTGACCTCGTGTGTACCGTTGGCGATTTTTTTCCTCTGTCTTCCCTTCTCTGGATCTTTCCTTCTCCTATGTTTCCGACGAAGAGCTCCGCTCGAAACGTTAAACCCTCCTTCTTTCCTTCTTTCCTGAGCGTCCAATAATACTATATTTGTTCCACGTCCTCGCGTTGTTGTGTTTTCTTGTGCTTTCTTGTTTGGATTAACTATATATATATATATATATAATATATATACATACATATACATATATATATATATATATATATATATATATAACATATATATATATATATAGTATATATATATATATATATATATATATATATATATACTTTTATTAAAAGTAGCAGAAATATCACAAAAATGTTACTCGGAGTTTCAAGATCCTACTCGTCGGATAGTTTTGTTACATATACGTAAATGTCGAACAAGGAGAAGGACTGCTCAATACCGCATTGGTGGATAAAATTTCTTTATTTGTGTATTAAGGCTACCATTGGTTTCATGTTTGAAAAAATATCTTAATATCTTAACAATTTTTCAAGCCGGCCCCCCCGCAACCGCTCGACATGTTTATGTCCCTGTAAATTAGCAGTTCGGCAAAAGGGACGATTGAATAACTACCAGGCTTAAAAAGAATAACTACTGGGGTCGATGCATTTGACAACTCACACACACCACACACACACACCACACACACACACACACACACCACACCACACCACACACACACACACACACACACACACACACACACAAACACACACACACACACACGCATACACACACACACACATGGAGACCTATAATTGTACATCGCTCTAAAGCGCTAACTCACAAAAATGAATTAAATATTAGATAACCAGATATTGATAAAATGTTCACGAAACCGAAATACATATTATGATAGATATAAAGATAAGATCGATTGAAAATTCTCGGTAGTAATTTCCCAGCAGAATCACAACCCAATAATTGCACGGAATTTAAATGTCAGATTTCTATTTAGGGAAAATAAAGAGGAAAACAGTAGTAGTTGTAGTAGTAGTAGTAGTAGTAGTAGTAGTAGTAGTAGTAGTAGTAGTAATAATAATAATAATAATAATAATAATAATAATAATAATGATATAATAATGATAATAATAATAATAAATAATATAATAATGATAATGATAATAATAATAGTAATAATAATAATAATAATGATGATAATAATATAAAATAATAATAATAATAATATATAATAATAATTATAAAATAATGATAATGATAATAATAATAATATAATAATAATAATAATAATATAATAATAATAATAATGATAATAATAATAATAATAATGATAATAATAATAATAATGATATAATAATAATAATGATAATAATAATAATAATGATAATAATAATAATAGTAATGATAATAATAATGATAATAATAATAATAATAATGATAATAATAATAATAATAATAATAATAATAATAATAATAATAATTATAATGATAACAACGGATCATGATAAAACGATGACAAGAAAAAACCCTTCATGGCAAATACTGGGTTAAACTAAATAGAAAAGAAATATACAAAGCAAAATTCCAACAATGGTTGAGAAGCTCAGAACTCTAAGCAGTGCCTGAAGGATTTTCAATTGCAGCACAAGACCAAAGCCTCCCCACCAGAAATTGCCAAAAGACATATAATGAAAAGAAACATTGCAAGTAACTGCAGAATATGTGGAGACGGACAAGAAACAATAAATCATATTGTCTTTGGCTGCCCAGTCCTGGCTTAGAAGGAATATATTCACAGACACGATAGAGTTAGGACCTATATACACTGGAAACTATGCCAACACTATGGAATAACAACAGAAGAAAGATGGTAAAGGCACACACCAGAAAAGGTCACAGACAACGAGAAATGAACCATACTCTGGGATATGCCATTACACACATAGAAATTAAGGCCTATAGGCCAGATATAGTTGTTAGAGCTAACCAGGGGAAAAATGCTTTCTAATCGATGTATCAATACCAGCAGATGACAATATTTGTCTAAAAGAAACGGAGAAAATTTCAAAATACAAAGATCTGGATATAGAGGTAACACGAATGTGGAGTCAAAAAACAGAAACAATTCCTATCATAGTAGGTGCATTATGGATGATAAAAAATATTCAGATAAATACATAACAAAAACACCAGGACTAACAAGTAAATATAACATACAGAAAACAGCACTACTAGGCACCGCGCACATCGTGCGTAAAACACTTTCAATACAGTAAAAATAAGAGCATCACAACAAACCACAGCACGTACTCAAGGCACACAGAGCTGCGTTCGGTAGTGCAATGAAAGCACGTGATAAAACTACTGCATGATAATAATAATAATGATGATGATGATGATTATAATAATAATAATAATATAATAATAATAATAATAATAATAATAATAATAGTAATAATAATAATAATAGTAATACAAGGCCTACAAAGAGCAACTCTGTGGAAATCACGGCCTATAAAGAGCAAAGACGTGGTATCAGCAAACCTCAGAAGGAGTCACCGAAAACGAGAATTGCAAAATTCTGTGGGTTGCAATGATTCAGTGCGAATATCTGACCAGACATCGGAAACCGGACATTGTTGTGGTGAATAAAAAAGAAAGAACATGTTTGATAATCGACATAGCATTCCCCAGTGACAACAGGATCAATGTGAAAGAAGAAGAAAAAATAAACTATGGCGATTTAAAGTGAGAAAAACCAAGGTTGTGATCGATGAAGAGAGTAGACATGATACCAATAGTAATTGGTGCACTTGGGAGTCTCAGCGCTCAGCTACCAACATGGCTGAAAAAGATTGGTGCAAGTGTGAAGGTAGAACATCTACAAAAATCAGCATTGCTTGGAACTGCAAGAATTCTTCGCAGGGTTTTAGAAGCATGACCAGTAAACAAGTGTCACCTTAGTCTGCTGGCTGTGGACAGCTGACTCTTTCCATCATACCCAGCAAAATAAGCTGTGAGTTTTAATATAATAATAGTAATAATAATAATAATAATAATAATAATAATAATAATAATAATAATAATAATAATAATAATAAACAATCCTTTCTACTGAAGGTACAAGGCTTCAGATTTGGGGGAGGGAGCTAGTCGATTATATCGACCCCAGTACTAAACTGGTATTTATTTCATCGACCCCGAAATGGATGAAAGATAAAGTTGATAGACGGAATTTGAACTTAAAACGTAAGAGACGAAATACCTATTTCTTTATTACCCACAAGGGGCTAAACACAGAGGGGACAAACAAGGACAAACATAGGTATTAAATCGATTACATCGACCCCAGTGCGTAACTGGTACTTAATTTATCGACCCCGAAAGGATGAAAGGCAAAGTCGACCTCGGCGGAATTTGAACTCACAACGTAACGCAGACGAAATACCGCTAAGCATTTTGCCGAGCGTGCTAACGATTCTGCCAGTTCGCGCCTTATAATAATGATGATGATGATAACAACAACAACAACAACAACAACAACAGCAACAACAACAACAACAACAACAACAGCAACAGCAACAACAACAATAATAATAATCCTGTTTACTATAGGCACAAGGCACACACAGGAATTTGAACTCAGAACGTAGCGGCAGACGAAATACCTATTTCTTTACTACCTACAAGGGGCTAAACACAGAGAGGACAAACAAGGACAGACAAACGGATTAAGTCGATTATATCGACCCCAGTGTGTAACTGGTACTTATTTAACCGACCCCGAAAGGATGAAAGGCAAAGTCGACCTCGGCGGAACTTGAACTCAGAACGTAGCGGCAGACGAAATACCTATTTCTTTACTACCTACAAGGGGCTAAACACAGAGAGGACAAACAAGGACAGACAAACGGATTAAGTCGATTATATCGACCCCAGTGTGTAACTGGTACTTATTTAATCGACCCCGAAAGGATGAAAGGCAAACGTTTCTGCCAGCTCGTCGCCTTATAATAAATAATAATAGGTTGTAAATGATGATGATAATAATGATAATAATAATAATAATAATAATAATAATAATAATAATAATATAATAAAATAAAAAAAATGAAATCCAAACTAAAAATAGAACAGCAACGAACATGATAAAACGATGGCAAGAAAAGCCCCTTCATGGTAAATACTGGACTAAACTAAACGCAAAAGAAATAGACAAGAAAATCCCAGCAATGGTTGAGAAGCTCAGGACTCAAAGCAGAAACAGAGGGATTTTAATTGCAGCACAAGACCAAAGCCTCCCCACCAGAAATTACCAAAAACATGTAATGAAAAGAAATTTACAAGTAACTGCAGAATATGTGGAGATGGACAAGAAACAATAAATCATATTATCTCTAGCTGCCCAGTCCTGGCTAAGAAGGAATATATTCACAGACATGACAGAGTTGGAACTTACATACATTGAAGCTATGCCAACATTATGGAATAACAACAGAAAAAAGATGGTATAGGCACACACCAGAAAAGGTCACAGAAAACGAGAAAGCACCCATACTCTGGGATATGCCGATACACACAGATAGAGAAATTAAGGCCAACAGACCAGATATAGTTGTCAGAGACCATGAAGAAAAAAAATGCTTTCTAATTGAGGTATCAGTACGGCAGATGACAACGTGTCTCTAAAAGAAATGGAGAAACTCTCAAAATACAAAGACCTGGAAATAGAGGTAACTAGAATGTGGAATCTGAAAACAGAAACAATTCCTATCATAGTAGGTGCATTAGGCATGATAAAAAAATATTCAGACAAATACATAACAAAAACACCAGGACTACAAACACATATAACATACAGAAAATTGCACTACTAGCACTGCACACATCCTACGCAGAACACTTTCCATACAATAACCATCAAGCATCACAACAAATCACAGCACATACCCAAGGCACACAGAGCTGCGCTCGGTAGTGAAGTGAAAGCACGCTATAAAACTAAAATAAAACTACTGAATAATAATAATGATAAAATGTACTTACGATCACACTTTGTTGCTGTTGCTGTTGCTGGGGCTGTTGTTGTTGTTGTACATGGGTTTGTACATATGGCTGCTGTTGTTGTTGTTGTTGTTGTGCATAGGTCTGTACATATGGCTGTTGTTGCACAGGATAGTATGGGGTGTACCCAGGAGGTGAAAGATGTGTAAATGGTACTTGATGTGTAGTTGGTGGGGGATATCCAGCTGGTGGGAGATTGCTTATTGTTGGTCGATGCCCAGGAGCCTGTGTATATTGAGGTACCCGAAGAACCCCAATCTGGGGTAGCTCAACTTGCGGAGTCTCAGTTCCCTGATGTTCAGTTGCAGTATATTCGGGGGCGGATGGTGCAATGCTTTTCGTATAGTCCGGTGGACTATCAAGAGGTATCTCCATCATTCCTACGCCGCCTGTAAAATAAATTTGATTATTCGAGAGAATATTATATCTTTCTTCTTTTACTATGGCCAGGCTGGGGCATCACCTTGAAGGATTTTAGTCGAACGAATCGACCCTAGTACCTCTTTTCTTTAAAGCCTTATGCTATCGGTCTCTTTTGATGGAGCGTTGAGTTACGGGTATGTAACACCTGTTGTCAAGTGGTGATGGAGCAAAAACAGAAAAACTCTCTCTCTCTCACCCACTCACACACACACTATGCACACGCACACGCACGCACGCACACACACACACACACACACACACAGAGTCGTCTATGAATTCATAAGTCAGAAAATTATGCGCTTGTATATTTGTTAATAGAGTGGTTATATTAATAGAAGTAGAGCAACGGGCTCACAGTCATGAAGTAGAAAGTTCGATTCCTGGACCAGTCTATGTATTTTTTTTTTAACAAGACACTTTTATTTCATGTTTTTCCAGTTCACTGAGCTGCAGAAATTAGTTGAGACATCACTGGAGCCAAGCTGTATCGGCTTTTCCGTTTCCCTTGGATAACATCAGTGGCGCGAAGAGGGGAGGCTGGTATGCGTGGGCGACTGCTGATCTTCCATAAGGAACCTTGCCCGAACTTATGTCTCGGAGGGGAACTTTCTAGGTGCAATTCCATGGTTATTCATGACCCAGGGGTCTCATTATAATGTGGGGCGTCATCGTTAAAAGACTCTTTGCTTGACGATAGTTTGGAGATTTTTCTGCTGACGCTCTTTCTGAATGGTATGGCTGGATGACAGGAAACTGACTCAACATATGATAGCCTCAAATTCGGCTTCCTAAAGGGTCTATAAGCACCAGACTCCAAATCGAAGGTCACATCAAGGAAATCCACCGTTTTCGTGACTTGAAATTCAAGGGCATTCAATGGTGCCGGTGAAGACCTTTCTAAGCCTATCGAGTGTATGGAAGTTTGCCCGTCTCGATATTTACTGCACGTCATCCCCGAAGAAGCCAGAGCTTATGGAGTGGAACTTTTTTTTGAGTAAATCTTGGGCGAAAAAACCCAACGATATCACACATGTCAGCACTGTCAAAAGTGGCCATTGCTATATTGAAGGAGCGTTTTGGGTCTGTGCGCTTGGCTCACGCCAATTCCTTACACTCCCACCCCCGAAAACTCTGCACACAGATATAGTAGCACTGCACACATTCCAATTCTTTCATCTCATTTGTTTTTAATTAATTATATGAATTACTCTTCTTCATAAATGTCCTCTACTTTTTGTATTTATAAATAAAAACAAACATCTGGAGGAATATATAATATGCCTGAAAAAGTCTGTTAACGCAAACATTTCTGCAAACTCTGTAAAACAAAATATTACAAATGAGAAACAAAAAGCATTACAATGTCTACAAGACGACTCCTCTATAGTTATTAAAGAAGCAGACAAAGGAGGAAACATTGTAATAATGGATAAGACCCATTACAGGGAAATGATCTTAGAACAACTTAATGACCTGTAATTCTACAGAAAATTAGATAACAATACTGATAAACAAGCTATGAACAAACCTGGTAAATTTGCCAACAAACCCAAGGCTGATTTAACAAAAAAGGAGTTGAATTATCTCACTAATTCTGAAGTGAAAACGAGTATCTTTTGTGGACTTTCCAAAATCCATAAACTCTAACAAATCAACAACAGCTTAAAAGGCCTCCATACTCTATATATAAAAATATTCCCACACCAACTGATCTCAAATTGCGCCCGATTGTTGTAGGACCAGCATCCAGCACCCAAAGATTACGTAACTTGCTTGACATAATTTTAAAACCTTTATGCAGATTACTTCCTAGTTTCAACAGAGATGACACAGACTTTTTAAACCATATCCCAGAACGGAAAGATAAAGAGATAGTATTAGTTAGCTTTGACTTAAATAGTCTCTACACAAATATCCCCCATATATATCTGCACAAGAAGCAGTAGAATTCTGGATAAACAAACACTCAAAGAATCCAGGAGTGATTCTCTAAAGAATTTAGAGTTGAAGGTTTACGAATACAAGGCACTGCGATGGGGCGGGATTCGCACCAACATTTACCACACCAGTAATAGGATACTTCGAAGAAAAATTCTACACCCAATCCAGAACCACTTTTGATCACCACTTCCAAACCTATCGTATAGGAAACTGGAAAGGATTCCTAGATGACCCTTCATATTTTGGAACCGAAGTAAGGAGGAACTTACAAAATTTCTGAAATTAATGAATAGCATTCGTGTCTCAATCCAATTAATTATGGATACGAATGAAAAGAACTACTCTTTCTGGATATTCTGATTAAAAAAACCAAAAAAAAAAAAAACAAAAAAAAAACAAACAAACAAACGTGACAGTTACAACTGACCTTTACTACAAGAACATAGATACACAGCAATATTTAGATTTTAGTTCTCACCAGCTTTTCCATACAAAATGGAACACACCATTTATTATGGCAAGGCGCATATGCTCAATAGTCACAGATACTGTTAGGCAAGAGAATCGACTATATACATACGACGAGCTTCTTTCAGTTTCCGTCTACCAAATCCCCTCACAAGGTTTAGGTCGGCCCGAAGCTATAGCAAAAGAAACTTGCCCAAAGCGCTGCATAGTAGAACTGAACCCGGAACCATGCGGTTGGGAAGCAAATGCCTTACCACACAGCCACTGCGTGGTACCTTGGGCGAGTGTCTTCTGCAGTAGCTTCGGGCCGACCAAAGCCTTGTGAGTGGATTTGGTAGACGGAAACTGAAAGAATCCCGTCGCATATATATCTTTTACTCTTTTACTCTTTTACTTGTTTCAGTCATTTGACTGCGGCCATGCTGGAGCACCGCCTTTAGTCGAGCAAATCGACCCCGGGACTTATTCTATCGGTCTCTTTTGCCGAACCGCTAAGTGACGGGGACATAAACACACCAGCATCGGTTGTCAAGCAATGCTAGGGGGACAAACACAGACACACAAACACACACACACACATATATATATATACATATATACGACAGGCTTCTTTCAGTTTCCGTCTACCAAATTTACTCACAAGGCATTGGTCGGCCTGGGGCTATAGCAGAAGACACTTGCCCAAGATGCCACGCAGTGGAACTGAACCCGGAACCATGTGGTTGGTAAGCAAGCTAATTACCACACATCCACTCCTGCGCCTATGTATATGTATATGTATATTTGTGTGATCTAGTAAGTACTTTGTTAACTTTGGAGAGAAGATTTTTTTAAAAGTTCCTTGTTAACTTTTCTGGAGAACTTTCTCGCATTCGTTGGTGGCGGTTGTCAAATTGATCTTTAGGTTGTGTTGTGTGATTCTATATATAAGAGATTTGGGTATGTCTGGGGGTAGTGCTGGGGCTTGTTAATAATAAGTGTGAGAATGAAGGAGCTGTTGATGAACCAGAGCCGAAAGAAAATGGTGAATAGTGGCACCTTGGGCAAGTGTCTTCTACTATAGCCTCGGGCCGACCAAAGCCTTGTGAGTGGATTTGGTAGACGGAAACTGAAAGAAGCCCGTCGTATATATGTATATATTTATGTACGTGTGTGTGCATGTTTGTGTGTCTGTGTTTGTCCCACCCCCCAGCATCGCTTGACAACCGATGCTGGTGTGTTTACGTCCCCGTAACTTAGCGGTTCGACAAAAGGGACCGATAGAATAAGTTCTAGGCTAACAAAGAATAAGTCCTGGGGGTCGATTTCCTCGACTAAAGGCGGTGCTCCAGCATGGCCACAGTCAAATGACTGAAACAAGTAAACGAGTAAAAGAAAATAAAAGCAAGATAATTGATTGAGGGTGGGGTTAGGAGGTGGTAGGTGTGTTTAAGGAGTGTTCTATGAAGGGCATGTGAAAGTGTCCTCCTGTTGGTCCCATTTGAATAGTTGACCTTTGGTGGAAAATATAATGGTCAGATGTTTTTCAAATTTTTTTTATGGCTTAATCAACTTAATTTTATAAAGGGCGCAGGAGTGGCTGTGTGGTAAGTAGCTTGCTAACCAACCACATGGTTCCGGGTTCAGTCCCACTGCGTGGCATCTTAGGCAAGTGTCTTCTGCTATAGCCCCGGGCCGACCAATGCCTTGTGAGTGGATTTGGTAGACGGAAACTGAAAGAAGCCTGTCGTATGTATATATATATATATATATATGCGTGTGTATGTGTGTGCATGTGTGTGTGTTTGTGTTTGTCCCCCTAGCATTGCTTGACAACCGATGCTGGTGTGTTTACGTCCCCGTTACTTAGCGGTTCGGCAAAAGAGACCGATAGAATAAGTACTGGGGTCGATTTGCTCGACTAAAGGCGGTGCTCCAGCATGGCCGCAGTCAAATGACTGAAACAAGTAAAAGAATAAAGAGAGTAAGCCTTAGTAATTTTATACATTAAAGATGAGTTTAGGTGAGTGTGTGTGCGTGTGTGGTTGTGTGTGTGTGTGTGTGGGGGGGTGCTAATGAGGTGTAAGACAGATGTCTTTTGATAAAAAGGGATGATAGCAGAGAGAAAGAGAGAAGGAGAGAGAGAGTGAGAGAGAGAAATATAAGGTTAGTTTTGGAATGTTTGTTGATAGAAATGTATTTTTTATATCTTTATTTCCTTTATCACACACATACATATGCATATATATATATAGGGAGAGTTTACGAAAAAAACAAAAAACACGAAGACAGGTGGTGTACAAAACAAACAGACGTATTAGTATAACGCTCAGGAATAGAAAAAGTCTTTTGCGTTTCGAGCCTACGCTCTTTACAGAAAGGGACACAGAAAACAAGGAGAGAAAAAAACTGTGTAGTGGCTAACGATCTATCATGGCGTATACACATATATATATATATATATATATATATATATATATATATATATATATATATATAACGGGAAGCTTTATGAAAATAAACAAAAGACGAAGGCAGGTGGAATACAAACAAACAATTGTATTAGTATGGCGCTCAGGAATATAAAAAAAACAACAAGTCTTTTACGTTTCGAGCCTACGCTCTTCAACAGAAAGATACACAGAAAAGAAACAAGGAGAGAAAAAAATGCGTGCAGAAGCTAGCGAATCAACATGGTGATCAACATGGCGATATATATATATATATATATATATATATATATATAAACATATACCTATATCTATGTGTGTGTGTCTTTGTGTCTGTGTTTGTCCCCGGTACCGCCTGTCAACCGGTGTTAGTGTGTTTACGTCCCTATAACCTAGCGTTTCGGCTTAAGAAAATGTAAGTACTGATGTCTATTCATTCGGCTATAAATGCCTCTAGGAACTAAAACAAGTAACACACACACACACACGCACGCACACCCACCCACACGCACGCACACGCGCGCGCGCACACACGCGCGCGCGCGCACGCACACCACACACACACACACACACACACACTCGTATATTATATGCTTGCCTGGAGTCAAGAAAAAAAGCACCTTTTTGATGTAAATAATTTTTGGTGTTAACATGGTCCGATTTGAATTTTTTTCTTCTACGGAACGAAGAGCAAGCCTTCTTCTATCATACTCTCAATTTTGGTCAACTTGCGCCGCAGAGTCTCGGAGGAGATAGTGTTAGTTGAAGGCTACCTAACCTGTCATACACAGACAACGTCAGCTTTATATACAGAGAGATTACATACCTATATCTTCAATGTCCGTAAATTCTGGTTGCTTGCTTGTAATACGTCAGCAATAGGAGAGTTAAGTAAGGAAATCCCGAAAAATAAGCAGAACAACTTTTGACTCAAAGGTAAAATAATTTATTTGGTTTTATAAACTTTTTACAGCGACTTATATAACTTTGCCACGGTAACATCACTAGATATATGCTTTTATTTTATTGGAAGAAAGTTTTCGATTTATGCGCACTCTATCTATTCAGGTGCAAGACTTGACCAACAGGTTATTTCATGCGATTAATATTCGTGGAAATTATCAACACACACACACACACACACACACACACACACACACACGCGCACACACACACACACACACACACACACACACAACACACACACACACACACACACGCACGCATATTTTAAATTTGTTCATGGGAAACATTTTGAGTAGGCAAATAAAACTCGGTTCTATTATGCCGGAACCGGTTTTTCGGCGTTGATTCGAGCTGCACTGACAAAATGTGGGATACATATAATAATAACAACAATTTAATTATAAGCATTTAATGTAACACTAATTGCGTTTCCACAAACAACATGTCTCTTAAGATACATAGGCGCAGGCGTGGCCGTATGGTAAGAAGCCTGCTTCCCAACGTAGTTCCGAGTTCAGTCCACTGTGTGGCACCTTGGGCGAGTGTCTTCTATTATAGCCTCAGGTCAACGAAAATCTCGTGAGTATACATGGTAGACGGACAGGAGCCCGTCATATATATATATATATATTATATATATATATTATATATATATATATATATATATATATGCATATATAATATGTATATCCATATATATATGCATATACATATATATATATGCATATACATATATATATATGGATATACATACATACATATATATATATATATATATATATATATATATATATATAATATATATTATATAATATATATGTATATGCATATATATATATGTATATATATGTATATATATATATATATATATATATATGTTTATATATATATATGTATATATATATGTGTATATTATATATATATGTATATGTATAATATATATATATTATATATATTATATGTATATATATACATACATACATACATACATACATACATACATACATACATATTATATATATATATATATATATATATATATCTATATATACATATGCACAATGGCTGGCTACAGGACGTCACCAAGAGTAACAACATGAAATACGAAAACAATGAGAGAAACAAATGAAAAATAGGACAAGTAACATAAAGAACGACCCTTCATCAGTAGTCGGATGTCTATCTACTTCTCGTTTCGAGCATTGAACGACAATATGAGTCTTTGAAGATAGTTGCTCCATTAAGTACAAAAAAAAAAAAAATTGGAGATTTTTGAAGGCTCAAATTTGGAAACAAAACAGGACAGTGGAAACCGAACGAAGACAAACACTGGACAAGTGCATGCAGAACTGTTTCGTCGCTCTGAGCACACCTCGGACTGGTCTGTATGACAGCACTTCCGTGTCTGTAGAGCTTGTCTCGAACCGAAAGATCTCCCCGATATCACGATTTCTGGAAGTTATCCATAGGTCTCAACCCGAAAGTCTCCCGGAAAAGACTAGCTAATCGATCCTTCTTGACACCCAAGATTTCCCTGGCGACATCGTCGCTCTTTTCCACCACTAGTCCCTTATAGAACTCCATAGTAGAACTTCCACCGATCGTGTTGCCCGACAAGTAGAAAGCTATGAGCGATTGCCGACACTCCAGGTGCCATGTGGCCTTTCTTGGTCTACGTTTGATCCAAGACTGTAGCTCTGTCAATGAGACGAGCTGCGAAACATCCTGTATGACAAACGGTGACCACATCTACTCACCGTTAAGAAACCGCTGGAGATGTCACAACCCCAGCGCGTGTCAGCGCATCATTAACCATGGCATATCCAGTCCTCCACTCAGTGGCTGTTGACAGCAGATGGACTGTCTGAAGAACGGAATATGTCCCTTCCATAGAAATCGGGAGAGCAAGCGCTCCAGCATGATCAGCCACGAGGCAGGATAAGGAAAGATGGTCAGACAGTAGTAGATGACGGAAGCAATGTACGCATTCTCCACCTCCGTCCGACCCTTCAGAGACATCTTCCTCTCTGGCCATTTCTTGCTGAGACTGGCTACCCAACTCATCACCTTCCCAAGTGCTTGTTCACTTGGGGGTCCGGACCAAACTAGATCCCGAGCAATTTAACCGGTTCTTTCGTCCAGCGCCCTACAACGCTGTCGATTGGCATGGACCTGCCTCTCCAGGTGCCTAGCTGCTGGCCCACTGAGTTGTCCTGATCAATCTTTACTCCTGTCACCACTTCGTACTCTCCCAAGGTAGTGCCGATCACCTCAATTTCCGAGTTGTCCGACACTGTTACGGTGACGTCGTTCGCATAAGCCGACACAAACGTTCTTAATCTTAGATCATGCGGGATGCCCCTCAAAATATCCAACTTTCTTAGCAATGGCTCGAGTGCCATTACGTACAAAAGGGGAGAGAGTGGGCATCCATGATAGACTGAACAAGCGATTCTAAATGATTCCGATGGGTGGCCGTGTACTTTGACCACCGAACAGATGTCGCAGTGCATTGCAGCGATCCAGCCTCTGTAAAACGGGACCGAAATCGGCCGTCGCGAGGACAGCCTTCAAGTATTGATGGTCGACCCTATCAAATCTGGAAGACCCAGTGATGCTTACCAAAGTCCGCATATACACTCGGGAAATCCATTCGGTACCTGTCAGCCAGTTGGAAGTAGTTGAGCAGGTTTGTGAGGTTTTTTCACCTAGCTCTCCTATTGGCTCGTCCTATCCTATCCAGGCGTGCATCCAAAACGGCTTCTCAGTCGCCCACTAGCATTAAAGAACATAAAGCTCTAAGAAAAATCACCAGAAATCTGAAGAAATCTGGCTACCCCACTGCAGTTTGAGCATGCACAGCCACTAATCTAAAAGCCATTAGTCTAAAAAAATTGCGCAATAAAGTTAAAATAAGGTTAAAAAAAATGAAATGCCGTTAATAAGAAAATGTTTGGATTAGATAGTGAAAAGAATAAATAAAGTCATTGACATATATTTTTATGCATTTATTAAACCTAAATTCGATATATACTTCTGCTAGTTTTTAGTTGGGCTGTGGTATTGAAGTACCACGTCGTAGCTATATTTTAGCACTCCCTATGGCTTGTCTTACCAAGTTATTTGACACCAAGTTTTAAATCTAAAATCAGTGCCAAATAACTGATTTTAGATTTAAAAATACCTCGAATCAATTCGATAATTCAACTAATGAACCCTAAAGTTTCACCCGCAGAATATGCGGATCTGATACAATGCAAAGCGACATGAGCTGCTGTA
Source organism: Octopus sinensis (assembly GCF_006345805.1). Taxonomy (NCBI): domain Eukaryota; kingdom Metazoa; phylum Mollusca; class Cephalopoda; order Octopoda; family Octopodidae; genus Octopus; species Octopus sinensis. Next base: position 21,116,239 of record NC_042998.1, read on the forward strand.
GAACGCAGTTTTTCAATGCTGGAAAAATTCCGTGCAGAAGACCAATCTTTTACCAACAAACATAAAGCATTATATCATATTGTGCTATAATAAATTTCTACAATAGTTATTTTTTAAAATGTTTTGATAATATTAGTATATCATAAAGTTATCAAAACTAGAGTGAACATCCTAACATTCATATATCTTTATATATAAAACTGAAGTTGTGTGAGAGTCTGTCTACTCCGATTTAGATTCCTAACTACTCCCACATTTTGCGGTACAGTTTAACCAAAAGCGGGTATCTTATAGTCGTGATTCCTATCGAGCCCTTCTGGGTATTAGCGCGCGTCTACGCTGAGTCTACGATTTAAAAAAAATATACCATCATTTTTCCACATTTTTAATGCATTTTTTGCTCGGTTTATATAAGGGAAGTAACTCTCTAAAATGCTTATATAGTTATATTCCTTACAAACCCGAGCAACACCGGGCGATACTGCTAGTTAAAAATAAGGTTAAAATGAGGTCAAAATTTTTCAATAAAATTTAAAAATAAAGTTAAGAACGTATGAAAATAAGGCTACAAAATTTCCTAGTAATAACTAGTTTCAGTAATTTCTTCACATGAACTGCATGGTGCGTAAATGTATCGTGAAGAGAGCCACTCCATCAGACTGTAAAGAAGTTACAGAGAATATTCTACGTATCATAGGCGCAGGAGTGGCTGTTTGGTAAGTAGCTTGCTAACCAACCACATGGTTCCGGGTTCAGTCCCACTGCGTGGCATCTTGGGCAAGTGTCTTCTGCTATAGCCCCAGGCCGACCAATGCCTTGTGAGTGGATTTGGTAGACGGAAACTGAAAGAAGCCTGTCGTATATATGTATATATATATATATATATATGTGTGTGTGTGTGTGTGTCTGTGTGTGTCATTGCTTGACAACCGATGCTGGTGTGTTTACGTCCCCGTCACTTAGCGGTTCGGCAAAAGAGACCGATAGAATAAGTACTGGGCTTACAAATGAATAAGTCCCGGGGTCGATTTGCTCGACTAAAGGCGGTGCTCCAGCATGGCCGCAGTCAAATGACTGAAACAAGTAAAAAGAGTATATTGAGTTTTTGATTCAGCTAAATTTTGTTAATCTTATATCATGTGTCACTTTTCCCCGATCCGCTTTCATTTCACCTAAATATTTACAAGTTTTAACTCTTGTGTATCTGGTTTCCAAGATTCTTTATGTGAATTCATGTGTTGAAGCAAATTTTGTTGTGTCTGGGCAGAGTCTTTTCTACTCTAGGTACAAAGCTCGAATTTTTGGGGGAGTGGGGTGGGCAGTCGATTAGATCGACCTCAGTAAGCAACTGATACTTAATTTTTTGACCTTCAAAAGGTTGAAAGGCAAAGTCGACCTCGGCGGAATTTGAACTCAGAACGTAAAGACAGACGAAATACTACTAAGCATTTCGCCCATCGGGCTAAGAATTCTGTCAGCTCGCCGCCTTTGGGGAGAGTCACAGTGTTAATGTTTTATTGTTTAACACACTCACCGGCTCGATTTCGACAATGTCGGTGGCAGCAGCAACACCAGTGGAGGCGCAATGGCTCAGTGGTTAGGGCAGCGGACTCGCGATCGGAGGATCGCGGTTTCGATTCCCAGACCGGGCGTTGTGTGTGTTTATTGAGCAAAAACACCTAAAGCTCCACGAGGCTCCGGCAGGGGGTGGTGGCGACCCCTGTTGTACTCTTTCGCTCCAACTTGCTCTCACTCTTTCTTCCTGTTTCTTATCCCCGACGTCCTACGCATCCGCTGAGCCTGGATGCACATTCATCCATCCGTCGATGCTCTCGGTGTCGGGGGGTTGACCTGCTTCCTCTTCTGCGGGTCTTACGAATAGCAAAGGACCACGTTTCGGACTTCTCCCGCTCTGGGACGAAGACCGCTTCGCTCAACAAACAAACGAACAAACAAAACAAAAGCAGCAACAACAACACCAACAACAACAGCAGGCACAGCACCGGCAACACACATCCACAGAGATACATTGGATGATCCGGGAACTCTTTGAAGCAACGTCTCTGCAACCACAGGTCCTCTTTCAGAGTTCCAGAAAGAAGATACGTGATACCAATGGCCAGCCACGTCTGGAATCTAAGAGACGAAAAGTCAATGATATATATTTACAGACTTCCAATTTGTGATGAGTAGCTGCTGTGTGAAGGGAGTTATCCAGCGAAAAGTAAAATGATAAGATCCAGCGAAATTAGCGAGGCTACTTGCTTAATACGTGGCAATATATCTATTGATGTGAAATGCATATTTTGCTGCAAATTTATATTAATGACGTCTCAAGTTTCTTCACAGACGTCAGAGAGGAATTTAATCTTGACAAAAAAGTTTCATTCTTGTATAAACTAGTTTATGCATGGCTGACGCATAGACGATAGCTACATGTTCAGGAGTAATGATATTTTATCTAATTTTTTTTCTTCTGAAAATTGCACTCACTTAAAGCACATATGGTTTCTGTTTTATAATGGACTTATCAGACAAGTAAGAAATGAGCGCATTACATTGTACATGACCTATATTGATTAGAGAAATCGCTGCAGTTGATTCTCAGTTTTAACAGATTTTAATAGTTCTGTAACTGCGTAGTTGGTTAAGCATTTAGTAAATTCCAGTCAAGTTTTTATTAGCACACTTAAAAACGTTTCATTTAAACAGACTTAAAGGATACATATATATATATATATATATATATATATATATTATATATATATATATATATATATATATATATATATTATATATATATATATATATATATATATATATATATTTATATATATATATATATATATATATATATATATATATATATTTATATATATATATATATTTA
>NC_042998.1:21126628-21166628 GCF_006345805.1 Octopus sinensis
ATATATATATATATATATATTACATATATATATACATATTATATACATATATATATACATATATATATACATATATATATATATATATTGTATATATATATATATATATATATATATATATTATATATAATATTTATAAAATATATATATATATATGATGTATATATTTATGTATATATATATTTATGTATTATATATTTATGTAATATATATATAATATATATATATATATATATATATATATATATAATATATATATATATATATATATATATAGTGTAGTCCTTAAATGTTAGAAATCGCATTGTCAAGTAGGTTTATTAATTCGCAAGGGAACTTGTCATTAACCTTGAATTAGATGAAGAACTTCAAACTACTGCTACAAAGCAAGCAAAACGAATCAAGCAAACTGCAAAGAAGACCGGACAGAAACAAATAGAAAAGCGGTGGAGCCAGAAACCCATGCATGGTTTTTTTTTTTAGGTAGATCTACGTTCTCCTCTTTTTCCATATCTCCGTTGTTCATTATTCTTTGCTCAGCTTCCTCGTTGGGATATACTGCTCGTACACTGGGTTCTGTGTTTCTGTTCCCTATTTCATTTACATTGTTGCATTTTTCATTTGGTCTAACTTGAGATATTTGTGTTCTAATTTGATTGATTTCAGCGTCACTCATTTGTTCTTAATGATATCGCTACGAACATTACTTAATTTATTTGCATCAATATATCTACGTACTTCCTTGCCTACTAAATTTCTCCATGTAATGTATGTTTTAGCATGAGGTTATTGCTTAGGTTTAGTCGGGCTTTGAAAAAAGTTTTCAAAATATCACTATAGTCCTCTCTAGTCCGTTTTGTGCATTTCGCTTTAGGTGGTGTTTTTGGTGGCGTCACTACAGGTCTAGAGACAGGATTATCCTTGTTCTGGTTATCAGGTAGAACATCTTTAATTTGTTCCAGGAGCAGAGTTTTTGACTCCAGTGTGGTACTTCATTGGATAACGCGGCCTTTGTTGTCCCGGGCGGTGACAGATTCGGTATGAGCTTTAGCTAGTCAGTAAAGCATTCACGGGGACATTAGAAGACAAGCCTGTTTGTTCGGATTTAACTTTTCGACAGAACACCATCTCGAGTTCTTCGAAAAGATATGATTTTCATATCGAAATCGCATGAAGTTTATAAATCGAAATTCACCTTTTTTTTCTAGAAGATATGTTTCTGGGCGTAACTGTTCAGTGATGTTTTAAACTCAGTGACGGATTTGCTCCTTTTTGTGTTCGTTCGTAGAAAGTCCCTTTGTTTTTGTTTTCTTTTGTTTTGTGTCACTCGTGATACGTGCTTTTTATATGTACGTCAGTACGTGTGTGTCGTGCAGGCATCATTTATGTTGTTTGTAACTTTTAAAATGTGTATATGTATGCATAAACAGTTGCAAGTATACGTAATTAATCAATTTACGTACTTACTATGTGTTTTTTTTTTGTTCCTTCTCGAGCCATGCCTGGCTCATAAGGACCGGTTTCCTTGGCGTATAGGTTCCCCACCTGGACGGGACGCCGGTCCGTCGCAGGTAAGCTGCAAGATGCAGGAGGAAAGAGTGACAGAAAGTTGTGGCGAAAGAGTCAGCAGAAGTTCGCCATCATATTCTGCCGGAGCCGCGTAGAGCTTAGGTGTTTCGCTCATAAACTCACACATCGCCCGGTCTGGGATTTGAACCAGCGATCCCTCGACCGCGAGTCCGCTGCTCTAACCACTAGGCCATGTGCTTCCACTCTTACTATGTGTTTGGTGTGTTTTGTCGGGGTTTCTGATGCTGGTTCCGATATTCTGCACGTATCACATTGTGATATCGTGCATAAAAGAAACAACACTTTATATAACAAAAATCTTTCCAATTATTGTTGTCTTCATCATCATTATCATGTCCTCCATCATCATAATCATCGCCATTCCTTGATGATTATGTTATTTCTTTGTTTCCTTCCCTTTTCAGATACAAAACCAGCAACCACATGTTGAAGATAGGATGACTTCAACAACTCGTCATCTTTTTTCTGCTTTCTTCCAACAGGCATGGCTGCTATTGCTTATGCAGATAAAGTAAGTAAAATATGGACATTTCTTGCAAGAAATTCTATTCATATGCATGCATTTTATCCTGTGTGACTGTGCGTTATGAAACTTGTTCCCCAAACTCATAATTCTGGGTTCAGTTTCACTGCAGCTGGGGTAAGTGTCTTCCACAATAGCTTTGTGGTAATCAAAGCCTTGTAAGTGGATTAAACAGATGGAAACTGAAAGAAGCGGAAGGAGTTGGGGTACAATAAATTTCAGTAATATTTTTGTAGAGTGGAAGTGGTGGTAAGGGGAAGGATTAAACGAATGGAAACTGAAGGAAGCCCACCCAATATATTTACACACACATATATATGAGTGAGCGTGTTTGAGTTAGAGACCCCTTTGGTCAATGTCTCTGTTTGTCAACCACTACCGTTGACACAACTGGTGTTAGTGGGTTCGCGTCCCCGTTACTCATCAGTTCAACAAAAACAGGCTGATAGAATAAGTACCAGCTTTGAAGAATTAGATAAGTACTAGAGCTGAGTCGTTCGACTAAAATTCTTGAAGGTGATGTCCCAGCAAAACCGCAGTTTAATGACTGAAACAAATAAAAGTTAAAAGAGAAAACAAAAATATTCATAATTTAGTAAAAAGCATAATGTAAAATGCCATAGTTTTGTACAAAGCATAATGTAAAATGCCAGTATTTTACTTGATTAAAAGCCATGCTTTCATAAGTTTCCTACTTTATTGATATTATACTAGTGGGACTCGGGGAAATTCCCCAATGTAAGTCAGTTTATTTGAAAATATTAAGTTGTTTTCATGCTCTATTACGATGACATTATCCCATACTCCCCATCATTTTTTTTAAAAGAGTGTGTTGTGATTTGGAGAATTTAGTTGGTGTTTCTAACAAGTTTTCTTTCTGCTTTCTTCCAACAGTTTAATCCACTCAAAAGGCTTTGATTACTACGAGGCTATTGTGGAAGACACTCCACAAGGCTATTGTGGAAGACACTCTGCTAGTGGCTGTGTCATAGATTCGATGAAGCCCCCTCATGGACGCGATAAACATGTTATTGATAGATACTGTAGAGGAAACGCAAAACATAAGGCCTTAAACAAGATCACATGAATATCATGATTGTACAAACTGTGAGCATGAACACTGGCAGGTAACTTCCTTAGAATCACCCAGACAAATATCTTTCCACGATTTAAAAAAAAATACGGTGAAATTTCACCATATAACTGATATCAGTTGTAAATATATGACAATGCTTTGCTGTTGTTAGGTTTTATTAACATACTTTATCTTCTAGGCAAAAATAATGGCCCGAAATGGAAATGCAGAAGGTGCAAAAGAAGCCAACCCTAACGCAGCACGATTTATTAGTATATCAATTTGTGTTTGTATTTTTTGGGGGATCATTATTTTTATCATTTTTTTTTCAAGTACAAGAAATTTTACTATTACAAGGGGATATCTGTTTCTTTATTACCCACGAGGGGCTAAACATAGAGGGGACAAACAAGGACAGACAAACGGATTAAGTCGATTATATCGACGCCAGTGCGTAACTGGTACTTAATTTATCGACCCAGAAAGGATGAAAGGCAAAGTCGACCTCGGCGGAATTTGAACTCAGAACGTAACGGCAGACGAAATACCGCAAGGCATTTTGCCCGGCATGCTAACGGTTCTGCCAGCTCGCCGCCTTATATAATTTAAATATCAAACAATGATATACTCTGATCGGTGAACTCCTCAGCCTCAGCCTGATGGCAAGAACCAATAGAGGAGTAAAACTATGAGGGTATGGAGATATTCCTGAACCACATGTACTATTCCTTCTGTCCAATTCAATCACCCAAGGAAGCATTGGGTGATGCTGTTACATTTTGCTTTTACTTGAATGGTTTTTACCATTATCTCAGGAACCATCAAAGTTTAAAACCATTTTGTAAACATAAAATGCTTCTTTGTTTCCAAAATGTTGCCTTAAAGCCAGTTATTTATTTGAACATTAAATATTAATGTGATTCAGTTCGACATAGAGCAGACATTTGGTACACAAAAAATAATCAGTTACACAAATACGTTCACAAATACCGCTATACATGTCAACACAATATTTTAGATAATGGTAGTTATAAACGCTTAGTTGTGAAAACTGCATTCAAATGTTGACCACAAATGTAGAGGTTAAATTTATAAACAATTCATAAATAAGGGCAAACGAAAAAATTTCTAATGCCAAATATGCCGAAAAATTGGACATATTGTCCATTAACCATATAATTTTTTCACAATACGCACACTACTCGAAAAAAGGTCGACAGAAATTTCTAAAAAATTCCATTATTACCATATCGGACCGATTTCAGGGTTAGCTCATAAGAGCCCTCCCTTCGGGCTCTTATGAGCTAACCTGAAATCGGTCCGATATGGTAATAATGGAATTTTTTAGAAATTTCTGTCGACCTTTTTTCGAGTAGTGTGCGTATTGTGAAAAAATTATATGGTTAATGGACAATATGTCCAATTTTTCGGCATATTTGGCATTAGAAATTTTTCGTTTGCCCTTATTTATGAATTATATATACTTATATATATATATATATATATATATATATATAATATATATATATATATATATATTATATATATATATATATATATATATATATATATATATATATTTACTTATATAAATTAGTTAGTTAGTTAGTTAATTAATTTGGCTCAAAAGCAAATAGCAAGGCCATGTAGGGGGACATGGAGTTAAGTACAGGGTGGTGTTCATGTAAAGAGTTCAGGCCACTTGAGATCCAGGGAGGCTTTGAACAACGCGGTCGTCGGCATCTTCACCATCTCGTCTGGCAGCTTGTTCCACAGATCCGCAACCCGGACGGAGAAAGCTCCTCTCCTTCAATTAAGATGAAATCGTCGCAGGTAGAGCTTTTCGGAATGACCCCGCAGCCGACGCTCTGGAGCAGGAGTGAAGAACAGCTCTTTCGAGAGGTTACACTTTCCGCTTATGATGTTGTGGGCGAGAATGAGATCACCACGGCGGCGGCGTTTTTCAAGAGGATAAAGGTCGAGCGTCCTCAGCCTTTCTTCGTAGGACAAATTTTTGAGACCATGAACCATGCGGGTAGCCAGCTTCTGGACTCTTTCGAGATGCTGTATGTCTTTGAGGAGATAAGGAGAAGAGGCTTGAATCCCATACTCTAATATGGGTCTCACCAGCGTGACATAGAGTGGTAGGAATATGGCTGCTGTGAGCATTCCGAATGACCGTCGAATCAAGAACAGAATTCCGCGTGCTTTGTTGGCAGCATGGACGCACTGGGCCGAAGGCGAAAAGGAGGAATCCACCAAGATACCCAGGTCCTTTACCTGATCGGTCCTCTCCAGCAGCAGACGACCCGGCTCGAAATCAAGTTGAGTTGCAGGAGGAGAGCCAACAGGCAGATGACAGCACTTTGACACGTTCAGACACAGGTCCCAATCGTTAGACCACTTCCAAATTTGGTGGAGGCATCGACGAAGATCCTCTATATCACCGCGAGGAGCGACCAGTTTGATATCGTCGGCAAATAGAAGGGTGTGTTGCGTGAGGTCGTCGGGCAAGTCATTTATGAAGACTAAGAACAACAAGGGCCCAAGCACTGAACCTTTAGGCACGCCACTGCTCGCACTGGAGACGTCGGACCGCGAACCATTAACTTGGACTTGGAAGGAGCGATCTGAGAGGAAGGCACCAACCCATATAAAACTATGGTTGCATAACAAACAAATATAAGGTCATCCACGTAACATTTCATATCTCGAACATTTAATCACATAACGCTTTTTCCTAAAACAATCACTTTATATATATATACTAGCAGTATCGCCCGGCGTTGCTCGGGTTTGTAAGGGAAATAACTATATAAGCATTTTTAGAGAGTTACTTCCCTTATAAATTCGGGCTTTCTTAGCCATTTTTGTTTTGGTGTCTTCAAGCCATGAAGTCGTTGTTCTAAAAGAACGCTGGTTTCCTTCACAACGCATTACGACGTTGATTTCTTTACACTCCCTTCCCCACAGCTTCACGGGGGAGGGAAGGGGGAGAAGCAAACACAGGTGCAGGTGTGACCATGGACGCCAACTCCGCCGCCATCGACATACGATGCATTTTATGCATTAAAATGGAATAAAAAATGATGTTAAATTATTTTTAAAATCGTAGACTCATCATTGACGCGCGCTAATAGCCAGACGGGCTCGATATGAATCACGACTATAAGATACCCGAATTTGGTTAAACTGCACCGCAAAATGTGGGAGGAGTTAGGAATCTAAATCGAAGGGGACAGACACTCACACAACTAGAGTTTTATATATATATATATATATATATATGTAAGCGTGTGAGTACGTTTGTATGTATGTATTTTGCATATTCATGTGTTCGTGTGTGCATGTTTGTGCGTTTGTATGTATGTGTGCATGTGTGTATGTGCGTATATGAATTACTGTGTGCACTTCTGTCTCTTCGTGTGTGCGTGTTTGAATGTGTCTGTATACAGGTTTGTGCATCTGTTAAGTACGGATGTGTGTCTCTATATGTGTCTTCGTGTGTGTGTATGTCTGTGTGTGTGTGTGTAGAGTGTGCATGTGTGTATATGGTCATGTGCTTCCGTCTCCTTTTGTGTATTTGTGTGTGTGTGTGTGTGTGTGCTTGTCTGTTCGTATTATCTATGTAATTATCTATTTACTTGCCTATCTTTTACCTACATATCCGTTTACCTACTTCGCATAGTGGGGGTACGTTATTCATTATCCTAAGTCTGCTATCACTATGTTGATTTTCATGTTGTGTGAGAAAGCTGAGTTCTTGTGAAGAACATATTTAGAAACTGTGGGTTTCATATAACAGGAGTGGAGGAGTTGCACTCTGTTGTTCTCAGTCTCTAACCAAAGTTCAATAACAAAAGTTCAAGGACAGGGAATCTATGGTTAGTGAGCTTAGTGGGGTAATCAATAGTTAATAACAAAATAATAAATAAAACATATGCATCTATACATACATATATGTTCATACCTACATATATGTACATACCTAAAACTCTATGTATATATACATGCATATATGGGTACAGGACACCAAAAAAAACGTCGGAGACAATGAGAAACGAAAACATAAAAACAAAACCATGGAAACGGATTTATTTTCAAACAACGGAAAAACAGAGTACAAGACATACAACACAAGGAATATTCCCCTTCTTCAGCTGCCCCTGCTTCGTCTGCTCCGTGTTGCCCTTACCTTCGAAACACGGAGTAGGCGAAGCAGGGGCAGCTGAAGAAGGGAAATTTTCCTTGTGTTGTATGTCTTGTACTCTGTTTTTCCGTTGTTTGAAAATAAATCCGTTTCCATGGTTTTGTTTTTATGTTTTCGTTTCTCATTGTCTCCGACGTTTTTTTGGTGTCCTGTACCTACATATGCATGTATATATACATATAGATGTAGGCATGTACATATATGCATGTATAGATGCATATGTTTTATTTATTATTTTGTTGTTATATGATCGAACGCCACGCATCCACTTCCAAGTAAGTTTTATCTTAATAATCAATAGTTACTTTGATCTTTGCTGGATGGAGTTAGCTGGATGCGGGGCACTCACCATTATGTTCTTCTCGGCTTCTACATTGCAGTTACTAGAGTTTGTCCTAACAAGAATATTGATGTCATCTACATACCTACAGCAAAGCTAAACAGTTGTGGATTCTTCAGCTAAGGATTACTCTTTTACTCTTTTACTTGTTTCGGTCCTTTGACTGTGGCCATGCTGGAGCACCGCCTTTGGTCGAGCAAATCGACCCCAGGACTTATTCTTTGTAAGCCTAGTACTTATTCTATCGCTCATTCTTTTGCCGAACCGCTATGTTACGGGGACGTAAACACATCAGCATCGGTTGTCAAGCGATGTTGGGGGGGGGGGGAACAAACACAGACACACAAGCACACACACACACAGAAGCACACACACACACATATATATATGACGGGTTTCTTTCAGTTTCCGTCTACCAAATCCACTCACAAGGCTTTGGTCGGCCCGAGGCTATAGTAGAAGGCACTTGCCCAAGGTGCCACGCAGTGGGACTGAACCCGGAACCATGTAGTTGGTAAGCAAGCTACTTACCACACAACAGCCATTCCTGCGCCTATATTATAGGGTATCTATATATATATATATATCTATATACATATATAAATATATATACATATATATATATGCGGCTTCTTTCAGTTTCCGTCTACCAAATCCAATCACAAGGCTTTGGTCGGCCCGAGCTATAGTAGAGACACTTACCCAAGGTGCTACGCAGTGGGAATGAACCCGGAACCATGTGGTTGATAAGCAAGCTACTTACCACACAGCCACCCCTACGCCTAGTTTTCTGTACCACCAGGTCATGAAGAGGCCAGTCACATCTCCAGCCACAACGACGCCAATGGCTGCACCTTGACCTGCATATGTAGTTTCCTGTTAAACTGTACTACGTGGTTCTTCAAAGTGGTTCTTTTGTTATCCCCTATTGCATGTGCAATCATTTTTTTTTTGCCTGATTGTTGTTCTCAGGGTCCAGGGTGCGTATGGTCCAGCCACTCCAGCACTCTGATGGTGGGCAGTCTTCCCCACTGTGGCCTGGTGGGGCGGAATCTACTAAGGTCATGGTTGTCTAGGTAGTTACAGTCATAGTTTAGTTTAAGGAGGAGGCCCAGTGCCCTCGAGTTGACTCTACTTCACTCTGAAGGATAGTCTCAATGCATTTTCCCACAGCAAAATCTATGTCTGTAGATGGGTAGAGGGAAATTACATCCATACCACCCTCTACACAAGCTGCAAGGTCGTTGCAACTACTGATTCTACCGAGGAGATCTTCCGTACTCACACAGACATCCGAGGACATTTCAATGAGTGGTCGTAACATCTGTGAGAGGAAATAGGATAACCTACAATTGTGGAGATTCACTTCGCCATTTTTGCAACTGGAAATGTTTTCAGATTTGTGAAGAAACAAGTTATACAGTAAAAACTGGAGTTCCATTTTTATTGCGTATCCTGATCGTCCCTGTGAATAAATCTCTGTGAACAACAGGGCGCAGCTTCTCTACTCCTGTTATATGAAATCCATAGTTTATAAATTTGTTGTTCACAAGAACTCAGCTTTGTTACACAACATGAAAATCAACATACTGATAGCAGACATAGTTAGGGTAATGAATAACGTGCCTCCGCTATGCGGACCCTATCAAATAATAAAGCATGTACAAAACTTCATACACTGCATGCAATTCTCTGGATATGACCAGAAAGATAGGAGTCATACACCGCATGCAATTCTCTCGAGAAAACTGTCCTTGTGATAGTTTCATAGGTTGTATGGGTCTCACCATTATCCTTTTTTCTGCATATCTATTAAATTTGGCACTTAATGAATAAGTGCCAAGTTTATGTATTGTTAAGAGATAACAATAGATAAGTTATCTCTTAACAAAAACTGCTGACTGCTTTTTTAAAAAAAAGCTCACAGCAGCTGGTGCTGTAGCTCTGGCGCTGATATAAAAGCCACAATCTAATCAGCATGAGCAGTCGTAACTTGTTTGTTTCGTTACAATACAATGAAGTCTATTTGCTTGAAGTATTCTGCACATTTGATACGATTTGACAATAAAAACATTTCCGTGTGGTTTTCCGTGATGAGATTTAATCGACAAGAATAGAGCATGCGCTGTATAAAGCAACATAGACAGTGGCTACCGTACGTTTTCCCACGAGGAAGTTTAGTGCGACAAGAACAGAATATGCCATTGATAGAACCACACAAACAGCACTTCTGCCGTTGCTATAAATACCTATTTCTTTACTACCCACAAGGGGCTAAACATAGAGGGGACAAACAAGGACAGACAAAGGGATTAAGTCGATTACATAGACCCCAGTGCGAAACTGGTACTTTATTTATCGACCCAGAAAGGATGAAAGGCAAAGTCGACCTCGGCGGAATTTGAACTCAGAACGTAACGGCAGACGAAATACGGCTACACATTTCGCCCGGCGTGCTATCGTTTCTGCCAGCTCGCCGCCTTAACATAAATACGAGATATCTTAGAATAACTGTCTCAATTTCCCCACCCGCAGAAGTTTTATAAACAAATTTACAGGGGTCGATATAATCAACTTAATCCATTTCTCTGTCCTTGTTTGTCCACTGCATGTTTAGCCCCTTGTGAGCAATAAAGAAATAAGAATCGTTAGCACGCCGGGCGAAATGCTTAGCGGTATTTCGTCTGCCGTTACGTTCTGAGTTCAAATTCCGCCGAGGTCGACTTTGCCTCTCATCCTTTCGGGGTCGATTAAATAAGTACCAGTTACGCACTGGGGTAGACATAATCGATTTAATCCGTTTGTCTGCCCTTGTTTGTCCCCTCTGTGTTTATCCCCTTGTGGGTAATAAAGAAATAGGTATTTCGTCTACCGCTACGTTACGTTCTGAGTTTAAATTCCACCGAGGTCGACTTTGCCTTTCATCCTTTTGGGGTTGATAAATTAAATACCAGTTGCTACTGGGGTCGAGCTAATCAATTGCCCCCCCCCATCCCCACAAATTTCGGGCTTTGTGCCTAATGTAGAAAAGAATATAATTTTCTACAGACATGTTGAAAGTATAACAGTTAAACACATACCTTGATTAACACTACAGTATTGAGAGTTTATTGGGAGCATGTGACCATGAGTCTGTTAAAGGTGTCTGAATCTAGTGGGAGGAAGGGAAGAAGTGAACAACAGGCCGGAAGCCTAACCGGAATGTTTACAGTGGAGTAAACTCTGCCGAAGTAGGGGTTAGATCAACTACCTAAGAGCAGAACCGGGTCCTTCTGGTAGGAAACCCATAGAGCTTCTATTTCTTAAATTTTACGCACAAGACTCGAAGCTTGGTTAATGGTATCTGAACAAATTGCTGTGGAGTAGGTTTGATTCTGAGACTATGCGGTTGCGAAAGAAACTATTGAACCACATTGTCATTCCTGTGTTCCATTACATTGAGCAAGTTATCAGTTAATACTCTCTTTTACTCTTTTACTTGTTTCAGTCATTTGACTGCGGCCATGCTGGAGCACCGCTTTTAGTCGAGCAAATCGACCCCGGGACTTTATTCTTTGTAAGCCCAATACTTATTCTATCGCTCATTCTTTTGCCGAACCGCTAAGTGACGGGGACGTAAACACACCAGCATGGATGATACAACTTTCCATATCCAGTTCTAATACATGTAGCCTCTTTGTGCCTAAAGACAGAAAATCCAATATTTTATTTATAATTGAACTACAGAAATAAGGAGACTGTAGGCGGAACCCTTTTACCAATCAAGACTAATTCAGACCTCGCTGCTTCACTCCAGCGAAACAAACAAGATTAAAGGCGAAATGCTGGTGGCCCTGAGGCATCTACTGGTGATACAAGAGAATTTCTGATATAGCAATAGAGCCGGAAGAAGAGCTTGCAACAGTTTTCTCGTAGGGCAAAATATCTTTTATGCTTATTTTGCCTGTATTCCGCAGACATATAATCAAATCACTCTTTCTCTTTCTAAGAGACTATAAAATTTTACCTCAGACACAGCTGTAGTCATTAAGAGGTCAAATGATCAGATACAGACTCATTCACTGGTTTATTTAAGATCATGATCATCGTGATCACCATCATGATCACCATCATGATCATCATGATCATAATGATTATCATCATCATCATCATCAACCCTAGGTTACCATGTTATTTCTTTGATTAATTCCTTTTTCAGATCACCAGCCAGCAACAACATGTTGAAAATAAGATGACAGCAGCAATTCTTGTCACTTTTTTCTGCTTTTTTCCAACGGGCATTGCTGCTATTTTATTTGCAGAGAAAGTAAGTAAAATATATAAGCCTTTCTTGAAATAAAAGAATTAGACATACGAATACTCAGGAATCAATGAACTATATGCGATTACAATACATACAAATAAAAGAGAAGATAAGGAAGAAACACTAAATATGAGTTAGATTAATACTTAAAACAGAACTCAATGTGAAAACAAGATGATAGGCATCAATACTTTAGCTTTCTCAGCTATAAGTTACAGTTACAATATTCTTAATTGAACACTCAAAAATGAACTAACCAAACTAGACAGAAAAACAGAAAAAAAAGGACAGAATTTAGAGTACGACACCCAAAATCTGATATAGAAAGGTTATATATACAACTGTCCAGTTTCAGCGGCTTCTCCATCGAGTCGTCAGCTATTGCTTTCCGTATATCGTCAGCTGTTATTGGTCTTTTGCAAACTTCCGCATTACCACCCGGTGGTCGCGGCAGACTGTCAAGGTAAACAGTAAATTCTACCCCCGATGCCGGCCACCTGAAACAGCTGTAAGGCCACATGCATCTGCTTGGAATCGAGTAGCACATACCCCTTCCAATTCGTCAAGAACCAAATTGTGGCTTTACTGCTGCATTGTGCCTTTGTCACATAAGCGCATCGAACGGCTTTCATTCCCTCATTCGTTAGAGCAGACTCTTTAGTTCTGACCTTGTGCTTAGCGTTGAAGAATAAGGCAATGGCAAATATCGCCGCTAGCACGTCAGTCGCAATATCTTTCCTAAGCTTCTATTCTATTTGGCTAACTAGATCTCTCTCTACTCTAGAACTTTATCATTATTTCCTCATCAAAGCATATAGATATCTAATCTGTTGCTCATTTCAGAGATAACCGCCATCGGTTTTTGACGATTGCTCCTATCAACTCCCTCTTCATTTTTTCTCAAATTTAGTGTCTGTAAACTTAGTGTGACAGGAAAAACGCGTTCAGTTTCCCGTAACCGGGTACCTGTCTATGCAGCCTATCTTGATCGACCGCACAGACCGCAAATTGGTAGTCTGTGTATGTGACCGGTTTGAATTTTAGACAACAAGCTTAGCCCTATCGGCTGATCTACAGAATATTCTATCTAGATACGATCTGGATGACCCGTTGCTGTTTACCCATGTTAATAAGGGTGTATTCGTGAAATTTAGACGGTACCTGTCACCCAGTTGGATACAACTGAGCAAGTGTCTGAGATTCTTACATTCCCTCAGCTATTAGCTAGCATCACACAATCCATACATGCATACAGGGTTGAGTTCCATTCGTTCACTAGCACTAAAGAGCACGACGTTCCTAGAAAAACCTCCAGAAACCTGAAGAAATCTATGATATCATCATGTCGGAGTATAAAGGGCTACTATACTGAAAGAATCACTTTCGTAATTGTTCCCATCCAGGATGACCAACCTACAGTCTGACCCTTCTGAAATGATACAGTAGCTCTACCTCCCAATCGACAGTTAGATCTCATATCTAATCTACTGAAAATGTACGCTCGGATATGTAGAACGGAAACTCAAGTATGGCTGGTGGTTACCACTTCTATATTAGTAACTTGAGATTGCTAATGCTTTGGTCCTGCTTCTAAGTTGACACCTGGTCATGTGCATTTACATTGCGTGTTCTGTTTGAGGTCATGACCGATGAAAGGAGGAAGGTGAGAAAAGATCACTTACCTTATTCTTATGGTTAGATAGTTTTTTTATCCCTCGGGTTGACTGTGAGTATTTCCACGAGCAGTCCTTTATATAATACTAGCATTAAAGACCCGTCGTTGCCGGGTCATAGTGCTAGTGCATGTATATATGTGTATATATATATATGTGTACATATTACATGTACATCTATATATATATATATATACATCTACACATAAAATACAAAATACAAAGTTATATCTTGATATCGCTAGTGATAACAATACTCAAAATATATAACAGACTGGAATTGTTAGCCCGTCTCTTGTAATTTCGATCAATTGTATCTTGTCCACCCTCTTGTGTAGAAGTGTGGCTACAATCCAGCCTACCTATACTTCTGGGCGGGAGGTCATTTTAAATTTTTTTCCGGCACGTCCTACGTCCCAGATATAAAGGTAAAAATAAAATATTTCCACTTTGCAAGTTCGAGTCGAGTACTCCCTTGCACGCTCCGTTGACTCGAACATTGCTTCTATCGTGGCGAATTTACCGCCTCTGATTAGATACTTTTCATAGTCGCACCAAGACACTTTTCGAAGGTGCTTTCCTCCATGTGTTCAAATCTTTTTTCTCTACATTGTATACTTTATAGACAATAGTCTTTTCCTTAATTTATTTTTTTATTATCCATCTGGACTATTCCATTTCTGCACGCTAATTTTATTTTTAATTTATTCCCATTCATGTGAAACCACTTATTCAAGTTCAAATCATTGATGCAATTTTATACCAATTGCGAATTTTTACTTTTGTTATGTTACGATTATATTATACTTTAGTTTGATTTTAATTATAACTTTCTACATATAATTCAATTGTTATTATTATTTTTATTGTTAAAGTGAAAGTATCTGACATAAAATAGAGAAACGTTTTTGTTTCACTTTTAACACGTAATACTGAAATAGTGGAGAAGATATGATATTGCTATGGGCTCGCTGTAGGCAAGAAGTTGAATATTTTTTTTGCCCATGAAACTACATGGAGCCTAAGTAAGCCATGTGTAAAATTTGAATGGAATTGGTTGTGTAGTTCTCAAGTTGTAGGGAATCGTAGTGGAGAAGATATGATATTGCTGTGGGCTCGCCCTAGGCAAAAAGTTCAAACTTTTTTGCCGATGACACTCCCCGGACCCTAAGTAAGGCATGTGTAAAATTTGAATGAAATTGGTTGCGTGGTTCTCAAGTTTTAGGGAAACACACAGACAGACAGACACACATTCTCAGTTTTATATATATAAAGATTTTATTCATATTCTCTCTCAAGTCTCTCGCTCCGTTGGGGAAACTTTTTTTTTATGGCACAGCGAGTGCAGATGTTTCAGTGTTTCAGTGTCTTGTTCATCAGTGATGGAATGCAATAAGTTGAACTGGATGCTAGTACAGCATGTACAATAATGTGCCAGTTTCAGCATTCAAACCAGAGGAGAGTAGAAGTTCATAAAAAAATACTAACTTGCTATTTCCAGTTTCCTTTTCGTGTTTATTCTCACTTATGTTGAATGTTTGGTAAAGACCGAGAGAGTGTGATCACCTATACAAGCAACCAAAATTGGGTTACTTCAAAGAATCTCTGGGTTACATTAGTCGATAGCATGCGTAAGTCGTAATCAGTGTTTCTTGAGTTCGAATTCCTACTTCTCTACACTAAGAGTTCACAGCTCCCGTATTATGGGCGTATGATTAAAATGTGGTGCAAGAGAGATTCTTCAAACCGAGTCAACCAGGGTAGATCACGAGCGGTACATTAGATGGACACACTTGGGATTTTTGTTGGAAATCATAATGATGGCTGTCTCTTATAGGACCCAATGGAAACGGCACCGGACAACTGTACCTCGTGAGTCCCCAGGATTAGTGAGAAGCGAAGATGGATGGATGGCACATGGCCTAGTGGTTAGAGCAGCGGACTTGCGGTCGAGGGATCGCGGGTTCGAATCTCAGGCCGGGCGATGTATGTGTTCATGAGCGAAACACCTAAGCTCCACGTGGCTCCGGCAGAAGGTAATGGCGAACTTTTGCTGACTCTTTTGCCACAACTTTCTCTCACTCTTTCCTCCTGCATCTTGCAGCTCACATGTGACAGATCGGCGTCCCGTCCAGGTGGGGAACCTATATGCCAAGGAAACCGGGAAACCGGCCCTAATGAGCCAGGCATGGCTCGAGAAGGAACAAACATTGATGGATGGCACCGTATCTGTTTTGAGTGGTTCGGATGTCTTTATGTGATTGTGTGCGATTTCTTGGTGTGCTAAAATCATCCTGAGTCATATCGGTATATTGCTGTATGTATTTCACTAGTTCTATCTCATTTGTATTAATTTACGGCAGTGTAATTAATCTACAATGTTTCTTAGCGGTTGTCCTTGGCTGGGCTGAGTCTATAATGAATTTTGCTAGTGTTTGTTTGTGATGTTGGTTGTCTCTGCGGTAGTGGTGGTGATTCTGATAGTGGTGATGGTGGTTGTGATGATGATGATGATGATAATGATCGTGTTGGTGTTGTTGTTGGATATGGTGTTAGTATATCGAAGTGTGGAGGAATTTTTTGTTCGCTTGCACCTCCCAGCGTTTGCATGTGAAATTTTTCTTTCGTTATTTCTTAATTGTTACTCATTGCTGTTTGCTTTCTTCTCCGCCACCTTCACCATGTGTGGCGAAAAGTCTGCTGCCGGAAAAGCCCCCCAAAGAAAAAATAAACGAATTACTAGGTAACTAGAACCAGAATAACCCTAACCCTAGACCTGTAGTGACACCACCAAAAACACCACCTAAAGCAAAATGCATAGAATGGACTAGAGAGGATTATATGTTGTAAGCTTCCTATACAACCCAGCTAAACCCAAACAATAACCACATTCCTTAAATCCTTAAATCCTTAAAAATGTTTTAGCTCGAAGGCGACGGCCATGCTTGGGCACCACCACATTGTACAAACATACATTTTATGGGGGAGGGAATGAGTCGATTACATCGGTAAAGTCGACCTCGGCGGAATTTGAACTCAGAACGTAATGACGGACGAAATACCTATTTCTTTATTACCCACAAGGGGCTAAACATAGAGGGGACAAATAAGGACAGACATAGGTATTAAGTCGATTACATCGACCCCAGTTCGTAACTGGTACTTAATTTATCGACTCCGAAAGGATGAAAGGTAAAGTCGACCTCGGCGGAATTTGAACTCACAACGTAACGGCAGACGAAATACCGCTAAGCATTTCGCCCGACGTGCTAACGATTCTGCTAGCTCGCCGCCTTGATGGACGAAATACCGCTAAGCATTTCATCCGGCGCGGTAACGATTCTACCAGCTCGCCACCAAAATCAGCAGTGCTTGGAACTGCAAGAATTCTTCGCAGGGTTCTTGAAGCATGACCAGAAAACAAGTGTCACCTTGGTCTGCTGGTTGAGGACAGCTGACTCTTTCCATCATACCCAGCAAAATAAGCTGTGAGTTCTCATATAATATTATTATTATTATTATTATTATTATTATTATTAATAATAATAATAATAATAATAATAATAATAATAATAATAATAATAATAATAATAATAATAATAATGATGATAAAACTCACCCATCAGTGGCTACGGAGCTCAGGGCTAAGGGCAGAGAGTGAAAGCTTTATCTTGGCTGCCCAAGATCAGAGCTTATAGACCCGGAACTATCAAGCCAATGTGATGGAAAATGGTGTAGACCCAAAGTGCTGATACTGCAACGATGGGATAGAAACAGTCTACCACCTAATCTCTGGATGTAAGGTTTTAGCACCAGTAGAGTACGAATCAAAACATGACATGGCAGAGTTGGCCAGTATCTACCTTGGGTAATGTGTCGGCGTTATAAAATGAGAACTGCTGAGAGATGGTACAAGCACCACTCCAAGACTGTAACTGAGGAAGAAAATGTAACTATTCTTTGGGACTTCCCAGTATGTACAGACCGGACCACCAAAGCAAGTAAACCAGATATTGCCGTGGAATACCAAAACAGTAAAGTCTGTCTATTGATAGACATGAGCATACTCTGTGACCATAAGACCTTGGCAAAAGAATTTGGTAATCACAGAAAATATAAAGATCTGCTAATCGAAATCGTAAAGATGTGGCATCTCAAGACTGTTACAATACCAGTGATTGTAGGAGCACTTGGAATGATCAAAAAAAGAACTGAAAATTATTTAAGAACTAGCAGTATCGCCCGGCGTTGCTCGGGTTTCTAAGGGAAATAACTATAAAGCATTTTTAGAGAGTTATAGCCAAAAAATGGAAAAAAAATGATGGTAAATTTTTTTTTAGTTAAAAAGGTCGAGTTGCGTCCCCTAGACAGTCTGTGGTTTGTGTTTCTGATTCTCGACCCCATGTCGAATTTATCAATTTTTTTCAGAACTGGGGGAACTTTTAAAAATTTTCGCTGCGTTAGTTTTGAATTATGACATTGGGCTATGTGTGTGTCAAGTTTCATCAGAATCGGTTGAAAGCCGTGGTCAGGGTGAGGATACAACCTAACAGACACACAGAAACACACAGAGACAAACTGCCGTTTATATATAGAGAGATGATTCCTGGCTTACAATCCATGCAGGAAGTGCAAAAGATTGTCTTATCTTGCACGTCACTCATATTGAGAAGAACATTGTCGTTGTAAATTTAATTTCCTTTTTACCCCTTTTATTCTATTTGTTTACTTTTTTTATTTTTTCGTTTTTTTCTCCCCATTTTTCTCTATCACATGACTTTGTAAATGAACAATCTGGTGCGTTTATTTTAATGGCCTACAAATGAATACAGTGAGTTTCTATGCCCTAGGTTTCAGGAAGACACTCGGCAAGAAATGGAAACAGAATTGAAAGAAGATGTTAATTAAAATAATAATAATAATAATAATAATAATAATAATAATAATAATAATAATAATAACAATAATAATAATAACAATAATAATAATAATAATAATAATAATAATAATAATAATAATAAAGATAGGCTACAGCAAATATTCTGCTCAATATGCCCCGATGCAGTACCAGGCAGTGGCTCTCATGGCTTCTGACCTTAACTGATTGGAAGTGTTATCATGTACATTGTTTTGTCTTGGTATAAAAGATGGGCTACAGCAAATATTCTGCTCGATACCACAGAGTTGCTTGTCAGTTGTTTGATCTTAACCAGTTGAACATGACTTAGTGACTGACGATATGTGGATCTCTGATCACGAGCAGAAGTAGTTGGGGAGCATCATAGCCATGTATTAAGAGGGGTTTAGATAATTCACCTCTGGAAACATGGGTGTTTTGTTCATCATCCTTAAACAACCCTTATTCAGGGACCTTTTGAGTGGGATGGGTGACTCGACCTGAAGAAAATTCTAACTGGGCCCCACCTTCAAGGTCATGCGCTGTTTATCTTGATATGAGATCACCATGTCGCGCACACATGGTTGTGATGCATGTGCCCGGTGTACCCTTATCAGACGGGTAGTCATGATGGGTATATTGGGTTTCATATATTTTACCCCAGTGTTACTTTGATGGCATGCACTGCTCTCTCACTCAATAATAATATAATAATAATAATAATAATAATAATAATAATAATCAAATAATAATAATAATAATAATAATAATAATAATTTATTTCTTTACTACCCACATGAGGCTAAACATAGAAGGGACAAACAAGGACAGACAAAGGGATTAAATCGATTACATCGACCCTAGTGCGAAACTGGTACTTTATTTTTCGGGGTCGATAAATAAACAACCAGTTTCGCTCTAGGGTCGATGTAATCGATTTAATCCCTTTGTCTGTCCTTGTTTGTCCCTTCTATGTTTAGCCTCATGTGGGTAGTAGAAGTAATCAATAATAATAATAATATATAAAATAATAATAATAATAATAATAATAATAATAATAATACTAATAATAATATAATAAAGAATAAACTAAACTAAACGCAAAAGAAAAAGACAAGAAAAATCCCAGCAATGGTGAGAAGCTCAGGACTCAAAGCAGAAAGAAACAGAGGATTTTAATTGCAGCACAAGACCAAAGCCTCCCCACCAGAAATTACCAAAAACATGTAATGAAAAGAAATATTACAAGTAACTGCAGAATTGTGGAGAGGACAAGAAACAATAAATCATATTATCTCTAGCTGCCCAGTCCTGGCTAAGAAGGAATATATTCACAGACATGACAGAGTTGGAACTTACATACATTGGAAGCTATGCCAACATTATGGAATAACACAGAAAAAGATGGTATAGGCACACACCAGAAAAGGTCACAGAAAACGAGAAAGCAACCATACTCTGGGATATGCCGATACACACAGATAGAGAATTAAGGCAACAGACCAGATATAGTTGTCAGAGACCATGAGAAAAAAAAATGCTTTCTAATTGATGTATCAGTACCGGCAGATGACAACGTGTCTCTAAAGAAATGGAGAAACTCTCAAAATACAAAGACCTGGAAATAGAGGTAACTAGAATGTGGAATCTGAAAACAGAAACAATTCCTTCATAGTAGGTGCATTAGGCATGATAAAAAAATATTCAGACAAATACATAACAAAAACACCAGGACTACAAACACATATAACATACAGAAAATTGCACTACTAGGCACTGCACACATCCTACGCAGAACACTTTCCATACAATAACCATCAGAGCATCACAAAACAATCACAGCACTACCCAAGGCACACCGAGCTGCGCTCGGTAGTGAAGTGAAAGCACGCTATAAAATAAAAATAAAACTACTGAATAAAATAATAATAATAATAATAATAATAATGATGATGATGATGATGCTGATGATGATGATGATGATGATGATGATGATGATGATGATGATGATGATGCTGATGATGATGATGATGAGATGATGATGATGATGATGATGATGATGATGGTGATGGTGATGGTGATGGTGATGATGATGATGATGATGATGATGATGATGATGATGATGATGCAGGCATGAGACACAAATCCCTGACTGCACACTGAAGAACAGCCTAATCTTTGGTAAAGAAAATGATGCTTTATTTCATTGAATATTAATTACATATAAGTTGATTTATTTATTTGTTTACAAATAATTATTATTTTGTAATCAAATATATTAGGTAAAATTAGAATATTTATGAGAGGAAAATATTTTCACATATTGTTTTAAAGACGAATTACATATGCTAGAGTTTAATACAGACATTGCAAAATAAAATCATTACAACACTGAAAAATAATTTGCCTGTTTGTTGTGAACTCCGTTTCCCATTCTTTGACATGATAGAAGAAATATTAAAACCAATGTTTACCAAAATATTTATGAACGAAAGCTAAAAGTAATATTCCTCTGCATTTGCAGTCAATATTTAAATGTAGTTTTCACTTTTAGCCATTTATGTAAAATCTTTGTATAACAGTTTATTTGTTGTGCATCAGTTGGATTTTTAACTCTCATATAAATAACTGACTTTAAGGCAACATTTTGAAAAAATTAGGAAAGCGTTTAATATACGCTTTGTTTAACATTTATGTTTATACAATGGATTTAAACTTTGAATGTTTTTGAGATAATGGTAAAAAACATTTAAGTAAAAGCAAAATGCCACAGCATCACCTAATGCTTTCTTGGGTGATTGAACTGGACGGGAGGAATAGTACAAGTTGTGTAGGAATATCTCTATATTTCTTTATTGGTTCTACTCCTTTACTGGTTCTTGCCATCAGGCTGGGGTTGTAGAGTTCACCGATCAGAATATATCATTGTTTAATATTTGAAGTTATTTCGTTTAATAAGAAATATGTAGTTTGTTGATTGTAGTTCCCAATGCATTTAAACATGTTTTTAATGATTAGATTAAAACATGAATAAAAAAAAAGTGAAGACTCTCCATTTAATATGAATTACCGTAACTGTTCTGCACATAATTACTTGCAGAGGCAGCAGCTGTTGTACCTATAACAATGACAGCAATTATTATTGCTGCAGCTATAACACTCCCAATAATACCAACAATAATTGATATTTTGATAAATTGTCTTGCACTATTGTTAGCTTCCTGTGCGCCTGCTGTATTACCAGTTCGGGCCATTGTGTTTGCCTAGAAGATAAAATAAAAGTTAATTTATATTTAAAATCCGTTGATATAACATAACGTCAACAAGTATATTGTCATATATTTACAACTGATATCAGTTACATGGTACAGAGAGCAAACCTGAAATTTCACTGTATTTTTATAAAAGATAGAAACACATTTGTCTGGGGGATTCTAAGGAAATTACCTGCCAGTGTTCATGTTAACTTGAGATCAATAACATAACAACATTATTTCAAGTCCCTGTACAATACAAATCAAACATCGTGCTCTAATCCAGTGTTACTTATAAGGAGGGTGTAATGACTGAAAAGGAGGACGACAAATTGCTATGTTTAATAAAAAAGAAATTTGGTTTCCAGATGTTTAAACTTGCCAAAAGACCATTGCGAAGACAGATTATAGATGAAACATCTATAATCTATTCTGTTTTATCATTAACTAGCAGTATAGCCAAGCGTTGCTCGGGTTTGTTTTCTTTTCGACCCTTTAGAATTGGAATTTTTGAAAAGTAAAAATTTTGCATTATGTAGCTTGTTATTCTCTTTAAGTGAACATTTTTCCGGTTGAAATACACCGAAAAATGGCGACACCGCAGTAAAAAAATCGTAAAAAATAGGGATTTTCATAGAAAAAAAGCACCTTTTTGATGTAAATAATTTTTGGTGTTAACATGGTCCGATTTGAATTTTTCTTCTTCGGAAGGAAGAGCAAGCCTTCTTCTATCATACTCTCAATTTTGGTCAACTTGCGCCGCAGGGTCTCGGAGGAGATAGTGTTAGTTGAAGGCTACCAAACCATCCACACACACACAGACAACTTCAGCTTTATACATATATAGATAAAGAAGTCGAAGAGAGTGGTGTTGCGCCCGGTGATGTGTGACTGGTATTTGTGAATTTAAGAACCACCGCTCTTATAAAAGTTGATATATCGTCAAAACTGCAATTGCTATTTTGGTGTTAAAAATTTTGGCTGAGAAAATTATAGGCATATATCATGTTACTAGAACTGTGAAATCTTGTATGCATTAATTTCAGCTCGTCTTATTAATAAATCCATCGGTTTTTTTTTTTCAGGTAAATTGACTGTTTAAAGAAGGCTTCAAAAGTAACTAAAGGCGACTTTTCTTGAAAATACAAAATTTGGTATTGTGGTATTGGACCCCAACGACATTCATGATGATACGGTTGCTACATTAGAGGATGATGCTCCGGCCTTATCAATAGTGCAAAAGTGGGCAGCTGAATACAGGAAGGGAAACGGAGAGTCTTGAAGGTAATCCAAGTTTTAGATGTCCTGCAGCTGCCACCCCCGGGAAAAACATTGATCGTGTTCCTTACATGGTGATGGATGACAGGCGATTGACTATGAATCAAATAGTCAATTCTATTAGCATTTTCCTTGAAAGATTTGGGAACATTCTGTGCAATGAATTTGGTCTGACGAAGGTCTCACCCCGATGGGGGCAACGTCTTCTGATACCTGACCAACAGCACACCGGACTCTCTCTCTTTTACTCTTTTACTCTTTTACTTGTTTCAGTCATTTGACTGCGGCCATGTTGGAGCACCGCCTTTAGTCGAGCAAATCGACCCCGGGACTTATTCTTTGTAAGCCCAGTACTTATTCTATCGATCTCTTTTGCCGAACCGCTAAGTGACGGGGACGTAAACACACCAGCATCGGTTGTCAAGCAATGCTAGGGGGACAAACACAAACACACACACACACACACATATATATATATATACATATATACGACAGGCGTCTTTCAGTTTCCGTCTACCAAATCCACTCACAAGGCATTGGTCGGCCCGGGGCTATAGCAGAAGACACTTGCCCAAGATGCCACGCAGTGGGACTGAACCCGGAACCATGTGGTTGGTTAGCAAGCTACTTACCACACAGCTACTCCTGCACCTATATCTGGTCATATCACGAGAAAACCTGACATTGTTTGAGGGAGAACCAGCTGACCTACGCGGTATGTGAATTCAGAACGTAAAGACAGACGAAAAACCGCTAGGCAATTCGCCCGGCGTGCTAACGTTTCTGCCAGCTCACCGCCTTCTTTTAAAATATAATATCAATAAACCGAGAAACCTATAAAAGACATGTTTTTTAAGCAAGTGAAATACTGGCCTAACTATAGTATTCTTTACAATAAAATTTGAATATTTTCGGGTAAAATGAATCGAAAGCTATAGAATTTAATTTTTTCCAAGAAGTGTTCATATTCTACTTACTTTATCTGCATATATAATAGCAGCAATGCCTGTTGGACAAAAACAGAAAAGGGTGACAAGAACTGCTGCTAGCATCTTATCTTCATGGTATTGCTGTGGCTGGTTGGTAACCTGAAAACAAAAGGTAATAAATTCAATGAAATCATCTAATGATGATGATGTCGGGGATCTTTTCGGTTTGACCGGCAGTTTTTAACATAATTTCTAGGTAACTAAAACATTTTAAACTTCGTATACCGGTAGAATGTGTTTATAAAACATATTTTTCTCTTGGCTTTATTATGAAAATTCTATAGTTTGTAAGATATTTGTTGTTGTTTTTCTTCAATTTCTGCAATTTCAACTAATCACTGACGTCTATTGAAGTAAAAGACATTCTGTGCCGTATGAATATGTCCCTCGTTTAAGAAACAGATTGGGTTTATTTACATTTGTGAAAAAAAAAAAGATACCCTTCCCCCACTCCTAACCCTAACCCTAACCCTAACTAACCCTGACCCTAAAAGAGATTGAAATGCAATAGATCGATTCTAGGGTCATAATTATGGGTGACAATTTCATATGACACCGCTAGAAAAAAACTGCCGTTCAAACCGAAAAGATCCGATGTCGGTGATGACGATAATGATGAAGATAATTTTAGAAGATATGATAAAGACGACGGTGGAGGCGCATGGCTTAGTGGTTAGGGTGTCGGCATCATGATCGTAAGATTGTGGTTTCGATTCCTGGACCGGGCGACGCGTTGTGTTCTTGAGCAAAACGCTTCATTTCACGTTGCTCCAGTCCACTCAGCTGGCAAAAATGAGTAACGCTGCGTTGGACTGGCGTCCCGTCCAGCCGGGGAACACGTACGCCATAGAAACCCGGGAAACCGGGCCCATGAGCCTGGCTAGGCTTTAAAAGGGCAGCATTTATTTATTTTTATGATAAAGACGACGCTGACAATGACGACGACGACAACGATGATGATGGAAGTCGACGTATGAGTCTTTAGATTTGTTTGTAGTTATAAATACATAATGCTATACGTTAGCTATACGTTCCTCCGCCAAATCGACGTTGCCTCAACAGGTGCCTGGTGTGTCACGTGTCAGGTGCCGAAGTGAGAGCAGAGTCACGTGAGATGACTTGCTTTTGCTCAAGAATTGAAAAAAAAAAAACCCCACAATCTTGCGACCGTGAATGCAGTACCCTTACCATTAGATCACCCTTTCTACTACTACTACTACTACTACTACTACTACTACTACTACTACTACTACTACTGCTACTACTGCTGCTGCTGCTACTACTACTGCCACTACTACTACTACTAATAATAATAATAACTATGTACAAAACCAAATATATGGCACCCTAGGCATAACACTAACATGAACTTCCAACTTGTTGTCTCGTGAGGTCTCTGGGTGAGACTTGGAGCCAACTTGTACAAATGTAAACCAAAAGTCAAACAAATAATAATAATAATGATAATAATAATGATAATAATAATAATAATAATAATAATAATAATAATAATAATCAGAAGAAGAAGAAGAACTAGGCAGTGCCTCTCATAGCTCCTGATCTCAACTGACTGGAAGTGTTATCATGTACATTGTTTTGTCTTGGTATAAAAGATGGGCTACAGCAAATATTCTGCTCAATACCACAGATTTGCTTGTCAGTTGTTTGACCTTAACCAGTTGACCATGTCCCTTAGTGGCTGACAATATGTGGATCTCTGACCACGAGCAGAAGTAGTGGGGGAGCATCATAGCCATGTGTTGAGAGGAATTCTTTGGGGTTTGAATAATTCACCTCTGGAAACATGGGTGTTTCGTTAAACATCCTTAAACAACCCTTATTCAGGGACCTTTTGAGTTGGATGGGCTACTCGACCAGAAGAAAATTCTAACTGGGCCCCACCTGCAAGGTCATGTACTGTTTATCTTGATATGAGATCACCATGTCGCGCACATATGGTTGTGATGCATGTGCCTGGTGTACCCTTATCAGACGGGTAGTCATGATGGGTATACTGGGCTTCGTATATTTTACCCCAGTGTCACTTTGATGGCATGCACTGCTCTCTCACTCAATAATAATAATAATAATAATAATAATAATAATAATAATAATAATAATAATAATAATAATAATAATAATAATCAGAAGAAGAAGAAGAACTAGGCAGTGCCTCTCATAGCTCCTGATCTCAACTGACTGGAAGTGTTATCATGTACATGTTTTGTCTTGGTATAAAAGATGGGTTACAGCAAATATTCTGCTCAATACCACAGATTTGCTTGTCAGTTGTTTGACCTTAACCAGTTGACCATGTCCCTTAGTGGCTGACAATATGTGGATCTCTGACCACGAGCAGAAGTAGTGGGGGAGCATCATAGCCATGTGTTGAGAGGAATTCTTTGGGGTTTGAATAATTCACCTCTGGAAACATGGGTGTTTCGTTAAACATCCTTAAACAACCCTTATTCAGGGACCTTTTGAGTTGGATGGGCTACTCGACCACAAGAAAATTATAACTGGGCCCCACCTGCAAGGTCATGTACTGTTTATCTTGATATGAGATCACCATGTCGCGCACATATGGTTGTGATGCATGTGCCTGGTGTACCCTTATCAGACGGGTAGTCATGATGGGTATACTGGGCTTCGTATATTTTACCCCAGTGTCACTTTGATGGCATGCACTGCTCTCTCACTCAATAATAATAATAATAATAATAATAATAATAATAATAATAATAATGATGATAATGATAATAATAATAATGTAATAATAATAATAGTAGTAGTAGTCGTAGTAATAGTAGTAGTAGCAGCAGCAGCAGCAGCAGCAGCAGCAGCAGCAGTAGTAGTAGTAGTAGTAGTATAGTAGTAGTAGTAGTAGTAGTAATAATAATAATCATAATAATAATAATAATAATAATGATAATGATAATAATAATAATAAGTACCAGACAGTGGCTCTCATGGCTCCTGATCTTAACTGATTGGAAGTGTTATCATGTACATTGTTTTGTCTTGGTATAAAAGATGGGCTACAGCTACTGTACGGTACCTTGATCAACATGAGGCTACCGCTCTGCCATAGTTTTCAGTTGACAAATAGCTTCTGATTTGAATTGTCTGATGGAAACTGTGAGGAAACCTATCATGTGCACATACACATGCACCCTCACATACGTCGTCGTCGTCATCATCATCATCATCATCATCATCATGATCATCATGATCATGATCATCATCATCATCAAGGTCTAGTCTTTGGCCCTCAAGTTAGAAGGCATTAGCAAATCTCTTCCTTTGTGCTTCTGCTTTTGCTAGACAAACCTATTGCGTAGCTTTCTTTCTAGCTACATGATATAGTTCTTTGTTACCTCTACTTTTACACTATTTCTAAGTCTGTCTCTTCTGTTATTTATGATCTCCTTGTTCCACTACCACGTCACATTGGTGTCGCAGAAACTTTGCTCCAGACATAGATTTGGCCTGTCACCCTCATTAAATTATCCTCTAAGAACTTTCATATATACGTCAGAAAATGAAGTCAGAACAGCCATATATACAAATAACTATAATAAAAGCGCATGCTGAGAAAAATCAAGATGCCCATTGATGAACCTCTGTATGAGTACAAATCTTGTATATAAATGTACTGTACACACAAGGGGAGGGCCATATTTTTACATTAGAGCAACGGCTGATTCATTCAAGAATCGTTATTGCAACCATGTCGCCAGTTTCAAGAAAATCAATAAGAGACATTCAACATCTTTGTCTGATTTTGTGTGGCAACTTCAGGGAGATAAAATTAAGTATAATTTGGATCCATAGTAAGGCACACAAAAAACATATATTATCGTTTCCAGGAGGTGCCGACACTGCTCCGAGGAATCCCTGTCTATTCTGTGGACTAATGAGATCATTTTCAGAATTTCTGAAAGACTCTCAAGATGCTTACATGCATATAAATGCACTTTCGCACAATGCAGTGGAAATGAATTTGAGTAACCGTTAACCTAATTGCTTATCATAATTCACCTTAAGATATGAATGAGTTAACTTTAGCTCTAACTTCCTCATTCTTGTAAAGTAGCTATTTAATTCGCTATGTGAACGTATGTGCGCCAAGCTATACGTGTGCGTAAGCTTACATCTTCGTGGATACTTGTATGAGCGAGTGTGCATGTGCCGTACAACCTACACGAGGGCGTTTATATATCCATATCTGTTAACGGTTATATTTAATACTTTTATCGCTGTATTGCGTGTTCGTTTCATTTTTGCATCTGTTATTTTTTTATCATTGATCTTCTATATAAATGAAGCTATATCCTTTAATCTGCTGCTTTGCTTTACATGAACTGAGAAGATACATTGCGAAAATGTTATTTTAACGAATTATATCTATTTATCACCCGAAGAGACACATCAACATCGTCGGATGTTCTTCATCCAGTTGTTAAGTATTCCGCTCGTGAGGGATCAATGCTAGATGGGTCGAAAGAATTGCAGCGATAATAAAAATTCTCGTATTTTCCATCGTCTATCTCTCATCAACCAAGTATATATATATATATATATATATATATATATATATATATATATATATATATATTATATATATATATATATATATATACAGGTATAAGCTAGAGATGTTTAAAGCCACAAAGGGATAGATATATCCAAATGCACTTCTTTTTCCTCACCATGGTAAACAGAAACGATCGTAAACAACTTCACTCTCACTCTCACCTTTAGTTACGAATTAAATAATAGCTTACTAGCGCAAAAGACACACTTCTGTTTGATATTTGTCCCCCATTTTCTTCTCGCCTATACATATATATATATATATATATATATATATATATATATATATATATATATATATATATATATATATATATAATATATATATATATATATATATATATCGGCGTGAAGAAAATTCATTCAAAGCAATGAATAGTAACTTACGAAACCGTCGGTATGCTCGAATCTCTTTAATAATCTCACAATAATGACTTTTATTACTTTTATTCCTACCTCAGTTCATCCAATTGTATATATCTTTCGTTACTTTTCGTAAAAAGCCTTTACTTTTTTTTATTTACAATGTGTATTTTCGTTGATTTTTTCTTTCTTTCTCCTCACATTACCACGTGCAGTTTCTATTTTCTTTTTTTAACATATTTCTATTATATACATATATATATATATATATATATATATATACACACACATACATACACACTCACACATACATACACACACACACACACTCACTCACACACCTGTATGTACGCGCACACACATGCACATACACACACTTCCCCACACCCACACGTACATACATACACACTCACACACATACACACACACACACACACACACGGACATACATCTATGCACACACATACATACACACATACTCACATACATTCATCGGACACACTGCCACCCAGACATACACACAGACACACTCACACATCCACACACATACATACTTACGCGCATACTCGCAGGCGCGCGCACATACGCACTTGCGCCGGCTCGCGCACGCATACGCGCCGCATACACCTCGCTCTTGGACCCGACGAGACCTCCCGCCCGTTCCTGGGACCGTCGCGTGTCGTTGGGTTTTCCCACGCCTGTCTCCGCGGTACCACTCTTCCATCTTCCCCTCAGCTGGAGTCCTTTTTCCTTAACCCCCCCCTTTTTCGTTACACACACGCGCACACATATACACACATTGCCTATATATATACATCACTCTTACACACATTCAATCTACTCGCCATTAATACCACCACGACACTGGACACACACACACACACACTACTACTCAACACACGCTGGCACGCTACATACGCCCCCACCCCTTCCCCTCCCTCCCTTCCTCCTTCCTTCTTTTTCTTACTACTGACCTCCCTTCCTCCTTCCTTCTTTTTCTTACTACTGACCTTGTCTGCTAGCTGACCACTAGTCTCGCCCTACCTCACACGCCTACACACAGACGCACACACTAACACACACATATTTTTTTGTTTTTTCATCTCGCCTCACACACACACATACACACACGCACACGCACACACTCACACATACACACACATCTGTTGGGTTACCAACCTTGTCTCCACTCTTTTGCCTTTAAAAACCCACTTTGCTCTTGTTATCGTCAACATCCGCCTTTCACCATGTGCAACTCGTAAACACCAGTCGTCTTTTTTCTCTTTCCCTGTTGCCCGCTCTGGGATCTTTCTTTCCTCTCTCTTCCTTCTTTATGTTTCCGACGAAGAGCTCCGCTCGAAACGTCATACCTCCCTGCTTCCATTTCCTGAGCGCCTATTAAAAATAATACTGTAATTGTTCCTGTTGTTGTTGTTTTTTTGTTTCCCGTTTGGATTAAAATTATATATATATATATATATATATATATATATAGCAAAATTTAGGAACGACCATAATAGGCCGTTCATCCCGCTAGAAATAGCAGCCAAGGCTTTAACCGCAAAAAAGGTATTAATTCCGTAATCGGCAGTGTATATTTGCTGCCGATAAATTTGGCGCGAGTACGATGATTTGAAAATTTTAGGTCAGATATTGCCGAGACAGTAGTTGGTGCTGCCTCGTGAAAATATCGGTCCATTCTGGCTTACTTTACTGATGAATTTGTTGGCCTATGGAAGATTAGCTTGATTTAATTTAATCAGGCTGATTTACCATTAAAAAACAAAAGAAACGATGCATTGTATAAAGTATTACAGGGTAAATGTTTTTTTAATTTTCTCCTGGTTTACGGAATTAATACCTTTTTTGCGGTTAAAGCCTTGGCTGCTATTTCTAGCGGGATGAACGGCCTATTATGGTCGTTCCTAAATTTTGCTGTTGAATTTATTAATAGTCTCTGACTATTTCCTTTTTTCCCACTAGGCCGCTGGTGGCAAATAATTTCTACTGAATTTTTTGCTACCCTATATTGATAAATATATATATATATATATATACACATATATAAACACCCAGGCTCCATGTGATACCATAAAGGAATGTGATACCATTAAAGTGTGCATATGCAGTATAAAAATCAGCTAAATATAAGATCTCAGTTTAGGATATATCGGTGTAGAACACTAAAAATTGAAATGAAAAGAAAAATATTTACTTACAATAACAGATTGTTGTTGTTGCTGCATTTGTGGTTGGTGTTGCACTGGATAAGCTGAAGGGTAACCAGGTTGTGGGGGGTATCCAGCTTGTGGGGGATATCCCTGTTGGGGTGGATATCCCTGTTGGGGTGGATATCCCTGTTGGGGTGGATATCCAGGTTGAGATGGATATCCAGGTTGGGGTGGATATCCAGGTTGGGATGGATACCCAGTGCTTTCAACGTATCCGGGTGGAGCAGCCGCCGGCTCGTTAGATTTTTTTTCATCTGTAAAAAAATGATGGATTTCATGAATGACGTTTCAAAATGTACATCTTTATATATAAAAGAGAGGTTGTGTGCTGTCTGTCTCCTACGATTTAGATTCCTAACTACTCCCACATTTTGCGGTGTAGTTTAACCAAAACCGGATATCTTATAGTCGTGATTCATATCGAGCCCTTCTGGGTATTAGCGCGCGTCTTTGATGAGTCTACGATTTAAAAAAAAATTTACCATCAATTTTTCCCATTTTTAATGCATTTTTGGCATATATAAGGGAAGTAACTCTCTAAAAATTTATTATTAAATCTCAGAACGTAAAAAGCTACAGTAACACCCCCCCCTTTGTGGTTAGCCATATTGAAATGGCTATTATACTTTACGGCTCTAAAAATGCTTATATAGTTATTTCCCTTACAAACCCGAGCAACGCCGGGCGATACTGCTAGTTCTTCATAAGTTTAATTAATACGTTGGTTGATGAGTATAATTTTTCCAGTGAAAATTTGCTTCGTATAAAAAATAAAGATTAATTAATAGCATCACTATTGCAGTATTGTAAAAACTGAACCTTTACATATTTTTATAAGTTTCTCTTCGAGGTTACCTTAATAGTTGAAGCACTTAAGATTATGATAGAATTCTTTTTGCCAGGCTATGAAAAATGAGTATGATGTGCCTAATGACCATCGTATTTTCAGAAAACATGCTAAACTGGACATTATTTACATTTGACGGATATTTGTCCTCATCTTGTTTGTTGTTAACACAACATTTCGGCTGATATACCCTCCAGCCTTCATCAGGTGTCTTGGGGAAATTTCGAACTTGGGTTCTCATTCTTAAGGTATTTTTCGGTGTTATTATTATTCTTATTATTCTTATAATTATTATTATTATTATCATCATCATCATCATCATCATCATCATCATTATTATTATTATTATTATTATTATTATTATTATTATTATTATTATCATTATTATTATTATTATTATTATTATTATTATCATTATTATTATTATTATTATTATTATTATTATTATTATTGTTGTTGTTGTTGTTGTTGTTTGTTGTTGTTGTTGTTGTTGTTGTTATTATTATTATTATTATTATTATTATTATTATTATTATTATCATTATTCAGCTCACTGCCTGGAATCGAACTCGGAATCTTGGGGTTAGTAGCCCGCGCTCTTAACCACTATGCCATAGCCCGTGGGCATATGACGTAGTGGACCTGAGTAAAAATAATAATAATAATAATAATAATAATATAATAATAATAATAACAACAACAACAAAAACAACATCGAAAAATACCTTAGGAATGAGAACCCAGGTTCGAAATTTCCCCCAAGACCCCTGATGAAGTCTAGAGAGTATATCAGCCGAAACGTTGTGTTAACAACAAACAAGATGTGGACAAATATCCGTCAAATGTAAATAATGTACATAATTCCTCATCTCTTAAATATAGAACGGTATTATGCTAAACTGGAGTTAATCCAGCTAATTTCTTAGTATTTTTTTATTCGCTGTTGAAGGATGAGAACGGACTAGGTTTTAAACTTAAAACATTTGAAATATCGGAAGTAAATGTCTTACTTTTACATTTTTTACTATATTTTGTTAAAAACTAAATATTTGTGACGCATACCATGATGCTGGATGTTTGACAGCTATCCGAATAGTCAATAAATAAAATAAATGCGCACTTTTAAAGTCTAGCCAGGCTCATGGGCCCGGTTTCCCGGTTTCTATGGCGTACGTGTTCCCCAGCTGGACGGGACGCCAGTCCATCGCAGCGTTACTCATTTTTGCCAGCTGAGTGAACTGGAGCAACGTGAAATGAAGTGTTTTGCTCACGAACACAACGCATCACCCGGTCCAGGAATCGAAACCACAATCTTACGATCATGGTGCTGACACCCTAACCACTAAGCCACGCACCTCCACCTGAATAGTCAATAGTTTATATAAATTACTATGACCATTTTGTGCATCTGGGCAAAATCAACTTTATATACGACGGGCTTCTTTCAGTTTCCGTCTGCCAAATCCACTCACAAGGCATTGGTCGCCCCTGGGCTATAGCAGAAGACACTTGCCCAAGATGCCACGCAGTGGGACCGAACCCGGAACCATGTGGCTGGTTAGCAAGCTACTTACCACACAGCCACTCCTGTGCCTATGGTAGACGATAATTAATTGTTATGTAAATACATGATAAAAACGGACAGTTTATAAAGATTAATGGTAATGCATGTGACGAGGGACGCATGCAGCCATTCATGACCCCATTATAGTATAATCATCTCATCATATACGTTCTATATATTGTCCTCTCTGTGGTGTCCCGTCTGTCCTTGTTTGTCCCCCCGTCTATATTTGGGCCCTTGTGGCTAATAAAGAAACCGAGTAGTAGGAGCAGAAGAGTAGCAGTCGGAGTAGCGTTGAGTAACCCTAAAACAGATTTAAATGCAATAGATCGATACTAGGGTCATAATTATGGGTGACAATTTCGTAAGACACCGCTAGAAAAAACTGCCGGTCAAACCGAAAAGATCCAATGTCTGGATAATTTTTGGGGTTTAACCCTCCATATTCTTTTTTCTGTTTGATTCTACATCAATTTTACCCCCAAACTACCTAATTTCATAATCTTCAAGTTAAAAGAAAAGAGTCTAAATTGGGCCAAAATGAGTAATGACTAATTTTAGTAATTACTTCTCTTTAAGTGCATTGTGCATAATTAATATGTTTAGAAGGAAGCTACTCCAGTAGATCGTGAGAATATTTTATGTTGGGTTTTTAGATTTAGTTGGGTTTCATCCATCTCATGCCCGGAGCAGTGGAAAACTGCCAGTGTCATTCCTCTGTTCAAAAAGGGCGACCGCACATCACCTGTCAACTATCGACCAGTCAGTCTCACTAGCTGTATTGCAAAACTGATGGAATCGTGTGTCAGAGATACACACTCTGGAACTTCTGGAGCTCTCACAGTCTCATCCGACCCTCACAATATGGATTTGTCCCTAACTCCAGCTGCAGTGATCAGCTTGTCGAGTTCGTTGAGGACATTACTCAGATCACTGACAGTGGCTCATGAGTGGATGTTGTCTACCTTGACTTTGCTAAGGCTTTCAACTCTGTGCCACACAAAAGGCTTATGGTGAAACTCTCTGCAATGGGTGTGAGGGATGACCTTTTTAACTGGTTGAAATCCTTCATCCTCAGCCGAAAGGAGGTAGTCACAGTTCTAGGACAGCACTCTACACCATATGAGATGTCATCGGGTGTACCACAGGGATCTGTCCTTGGTCCCATCTTGTTTGTGGCATACATTAATGACATAGATGCCAATTTAAAGAATGCCACAGTATTGAAATATGCAGACGACATCAAGCTGTACCTTGAAATCAAGAGGACAGATCCTGATGTCTACAACTCTTTCCTGCAATCAGACCTAGACACAATGCAGCAATGGATCACAGACTGGCAACTGAAACTGGCTGTGGACAAGTGTACCACCATGCATTTTGGGAGAAAAACCCTGCGTCCACATACTCCCTCCACAACACTGATATCAAGAAATCCTCTTGCGAGCGTGACCTAGGCATCACTGTCAGCAGTGATTTGCGTTGGTCAAAGCATATCTCTAAAGTTGTCAAGAAGGCCGAGGGTGTCTTGGCATCACTCAGCAAGACTTTTGTTAGCCGCTCTCCAGCCATCTATTTAAAACTGTATACAGCTATGGTACGACCACACTTGGAATTCGCATCATCAGTTTGGAACCCTTATCTTGCTCAGAACATTGACCTCCTGGAATCTGTCCAGAGACGTGCAACCAAACGCATACCCTCCATCAGACACCTACCATATTCTGAGCGCCTTGTTTCCCTGGGCATGGATTCACTGAAGCTCCGGCGTCTGGCGACGGACTTGGTAAACACCACAAAAGTTATCAACTACCGCACCAACAACAACACTGAACACCTTTTTGATCTCCATGTGTCTAACACACGTGGACATGCCTACAAAGTCAGAAAACAACACAGCTCCCATGACTTTCGGAAACATTTTTCATGCTCAGAGTTGCTGAAGCATGGAATAAACTGCCTGCGTCAGTTGTTGACTGCCATGACACTGCATCCTTTAAGGCCCTCATGCTTTCCGAAATCCGCCGAAACTACACCTGATTATATATACACTTTAGACGAGTTGTAGTGCACCTGAGCACTGTACACAATTATTATTATTATTATTATTATTATATTATTATTATTATTATTATTATTATTATATATATATATTAGGTGTGATGTACAGAACTGAATATTGAGAAAAGGTCGTCAGAATTTTGGAAAGAACTTTTCATATCATCGCTTTCGTCCGTCTTTCGAAATTATCAAATATAATTGTGAACATACAGATATCTTGCTTATTTATATAAAACAGATGTTTTTTGTGGGGGGGGGCGTGTTTATAAGGGAACATTGTTTTTTTTTGGGTGACGCTTTGAATAC
This sequence comes from Octopus sinensis, assembly GCF_006345805.1. NCBI lineage: Eukaryota > Metazoa > Mollusca > Cephalopoda > Octopoda > Octopodidae > Octopus > Octopus sinensis. The sequence goes on from NC_042998.1 coordinate 21,162,729, forward strand.
ATTGGAACGCACTAATACTTATATATATATATATATATATATATATATATATATGCATGTATGTTTTGGTGTGTGTGTGATATACAAACTCACAAGTAACGCCATAATCCTGCTATGCTTGGAGAAATTTAAAAGCACAGAAAAATTTGCTTCTCATTTGAATTATCTTGATTGATTCTTTATTGTTTTACATATAAATAAATACATGCATGTGTGCACGTGGTATTTGTGTTTATATATATATATATATATATATATATATATATATGCCTTGGCCTATTCCCCATTTTTTTTAGGAGTGGGTAGCCCCAACAAGACACACACCAGGCATTCCATTCATCTCCCAGCTCAAAGAGGCGAGCCCCGTTCTATGCTCGGGCCAAGGCATCGAGCACATCCCCCAACATCAGCAGCGGTTCCCGACAGCATACGCTTGTTTACTCCCGCCGCATCATGCTGGTTCTGTACGCCTTTGAACAACACCAAATTCACTCATCCGTCCACAAACACTCTCCAAGCTTTTCTATAATGTATAAGCAATTTCTATAATGTATAAAGGCGTAGGAGTGGCTGTGTGGTAAGTAGCTTGCTAACCAACCACATGGTTCCGGGTTCAGTCCCACTGCGTGGCATCTTGGACAAGTATCTTCTGCTATAGCCCCGGGCCGACCAATGCCTTGTGAGTGGATTTGGCAGACGGAAACTGAAAGAAGCCCGTCGTATATATGTATATATATATATATGTATGTGTGTTTGTGTCTGTGTTTGTCCCCCTAGCATTGCTTGACAACCGATGCTGGTGTGTTTACGTCCCCGTCTCTTAGCGGTTCGGCAAAAGAGATCGATAGAATAAGTACTGGGCTTACAAAGAATAAGTACCGGGGTCGATTTGCTCGACTAAAGGCGGTGCTCCAGCATGGTCGCACGCAGTCAAATGACTGAAACAAGTGAAAGAGTAAAAGAGTAAAGAGTAAACTCCCGTGCCTCTCTCACTCCAACATCTCAAACCAACAAAGTCTGCTCCTGGTTCTGTTGCCTATCACTTCTGCCTTCATCACTCTCCTTACTATACGCTCCTCATCCATCCTCTCCATGTGGCCAAACATTCCTCTATCCATTTTGGTTGTTAGTTTTTATCTCATTTCTGCTCGCCTTCGCACCTCCTCATTCCTTATTCTGTACATCCGTGTCACATCATCTATCGCCCTCAGACACCTCATCTCAAACACATCTAGTTGCCTCCTTTTCGCCTCTCTCAGCCCCCACGTCTCTGCACCATATAACATTGCCAGCACAATCACGCCCTCAGGCAACTGAAAACGAAGAGGTAAGTGGAGGTTTATTCACATCAAAAACGTTTTCTGCAGCATACATAACATATATAACTGGTCATTGTTATATTACTCTCTCGTTTTACTTGTTTCAGTCATGTGACTGTGGCCATGCTGGAGCACCGCCTTTAGTCGAGCAAATCGACCCCAGGACTTATTCTTCGTAAGCCTAGTACTTACTCTATCGGTCTCTTTTACCGAACCGCTAAGTCACGGGGACGTAAACACCCCCGGCATCGGTTGTCAGGCGATGTTGGGGGAAAAAATACAGACACACACACAAACACATACATACATATATATATACGACGGGCTTCTTTCAGTTTCCGTCTACCAAATCCACTCACAAGGCTTTGGTCGGCCCGAGGCTATAGTAGAAGACACTTGCCGAAGGTGCCACGCAGTGAGGCTGAACCCGGAACCATGTGGTTTGTAGGCAGGCTACCTACCACACAGCCACTCCTGCGCCTAAAAGCTTTGGATGGGAATAAATCTCCACCCTCCTCTTCGTGTTCAATTGTATGCTCTATGGTGTATTTGCAGTTCTGAATAGGAACAAGGAAAGACCCGAGAGAAAAATGTATTGCATTCAGAAACGTGTGTGATACGGTTTCAGTTAAAACAAGGATGAGCTTATAAGCGTCATTGTGTAGCAAAACAACCTCTGGTACCCTTTCTCACTCACACTCAAACCTTTGCTTGAATACCATTTAAAAAAGAACTTGACACAGCAGTAACCCCATCATATTTTTAGTAATTAATATCTTTAAACAGCTTAACTCATCAAAATCTCTTATAGCTAAACACGAAATAGGTTGACTTCATTTACTTTCACTAAGGTCAATAAATTTAAGGAGCCTATCACAAGTTTGTCCATTTCTATCAACACAGCGCAGATGAAACGGTAATTTCGTCCATTAAAATGTCAACATGCATGCGTTTTGTAATCTCCTTTTTAATTTGGTTCAAAAGAACTAGTAATTAAATGGGATCTTTTCGGTTTGAACGGCAGTTTTTAACATAATTTCTAGGTAACTAAAAAATTTTAAACTTCGTATACTGGTAGAATGTGTTTATAAAACATCTTTTTCTCTTGGCTTTATTGAGAAAATTCTATAGTTTGTAAGATATTCGCTGTTTTTTTCTTCAATTTTTGAAATTTCAACCAATCACTGACGTCTATTGAGCTAAAAAGCATTCTGTGCTGTATTAATATGTCCCTCGTTTAAGAAACGGATTGGGTTTATTTACATTTGTGAAGAAAAAAAGAAACCCTTCCCCCCACCCCTAACCCTAACTAACCCTAACCCTAACCCTAAAACAGATTGAAATGCAATAGATCGATACTAGGGTCATAATTATGGGTGACAATTTCATATGACACCGCTAGCAAAAACTGCCGTTCAAACCGAAAAGATCCATTAAATGGATTAGATCGTTCTAACTAGTTCATGACAACCCATTAAAAGCTGCAGGGGATTTTAAATATCAAAAAAAATTTTTGTCAGTGTCAGAGACGCAGAACTACAACTCAGTATGGTTCCCGCTGTTTTCTGGTAACTCTTTTTTATCGTGACAACGAAACACAATTTGTGCAATCTCAGAAATCATCGTATTTTTATTATTTGTTTTAAAACTCTCTTCACTTTTTCAGATCTTCATCACGTCTCCTAATGGGAAATGATTTCTGCTTGTCAGCGCTAAATCGGTTTTTGCCAGCTTTTCCAAATTGTTTAAAATTAACATATGGATTTCAGCATCTAATTAATGTATGCTTATTTCTTTATTGCCCACAAGGGGCTAAACATAGAGGGGACAAACAAGGACAGACAGACAGGCGGATTAAGTCGATTACATCGACCCCAGTGCGTAACTGGTACTTTATCGACCCCAAAAGGATGAAAGGCAAAGTCGACCTCGGCTGAATTTGAACTTAGAACGTAACAGCAGACGAAATACGGCGAAGCATTTCGCCCGGCGTGCTAACGTTTCTGCCAGCTTGCCGCCTTTCAGCATGTAATTAATATATACTTGTAAATGATTTCAGTATGTAATTAATTTAAATCGTCATTTCCTTTATTTGAAGATTTTAACCTGAATTTCCATTTGAAAATAGTTGACATGCAGATATTGCAAATGACTGTTTTTTTTTTTTCAAGAGCCCAACAGTTTAATATCATGACAAAAACACTGTGGGCTCTACACGAAGTGAAAGTAGATGTTTTGAAGAGACACTTTGACCATCTGCTACCAAAGATCTCGGAAAACTCTACAACATGGTTAGAAACTCAAAATGAGGGAAGCAATATCAAGTTCTCCCATTCAACAAAAGCCACTCATATGGAACTGGTCATTGAAAAGCAAATGAAAACGGTGGAGCCCTAACTTGGTCACAGCCTTTGGACTGGAACGCATACAGAAATAAAGCTATGACTAAACAATATGATTTTCTATAAAAAAAACTATTTTCACATGATATTTGTAATCTGCTACTAATAAACATGGTTTATTTTTATCAAGTGTTAATGTCAAAATAGGTTTTTCATTGTCGACTATCAGTTTTTATCCA
>NC_042998.1:21176628-21181628 GCF_006345805.1 Octopus sinensis
CACTACTTTATTATCTTCCCTTCTTCCTAGCTCTCCTGTGTGACTCCTCTATCCGGCATTCGCCATGACAGATCGCTAGCCACTGAGAAGAATACTTTTAACAAAAAGAAAAAATAAATAAATATAGCCTTGTAGTTGTCTCCTGGCAACCAACATTTTTAGACCCATTCCGCCACTATATGTATGTATGTGTGTACGCGTGCATGTCTGTGTTTGTGTGTATGTATGTATGTGCGTAAGTATATACGTGTACGTATGCATTTATGAATGTACGTATGTATGTGTGGATGCATGTGTGTATGTATATATCTATGTATGTATGCTTGTATAAACGTATGGCAGGCAACTACGGCAGCATAATTTTGGCGTTAAGGACGTTATCAGTAAATAGGATAGCCATTCAATAACTTAGCATTTCGCTCAGAATGTAAACGATTCTGCCAAAACAAAGGCACTCCCTTATCGATCAAAATTATGGAAATTCACAAGCAAAACGTAATAACCCACTTTCTCTCGCTCCTTCTCTCTCTCACCCTCTGTCTGTCTGTCTCTGTCTCTCTGTCTCCATCCCTCTCTCTCTCTTTCTCATCCTCTCTCTGTCTCTGTCTCTCTCTCTCTGCATATATAACTACTACATATGTGGGACATTCTGTCTGTGGGTGTGTTTGTTTGCGGAGTTGTCAGCTAACTCCTCCTCCAAGACTGCACATGGAGACAACATGATCAATGGTTTCATTTTGTTGTTGACATAAACGGCATGTTGGGAAGCTGCCGTTCTTTAATATGTTGGCCTGGTAGTTACTTGTTGGTAGGTATTGATCTTGGGCTGCTCTGATAAACCTTTCTGTTTCTATTATTATTATTATCATTGAGTGAGAGAGCAGTTCATGCCATCAAAGTGACACTGGGGTAAAATATACGAAGCCCAATATACCCATCATGACTACCCGTCTGATAAAGGTACACCAGGCACATGCATCACAACCATATGTACGCGACATGGTGATCTCATATCAAGATAAACAGCACATGACCTTGCAGGTGGGGCCCAGTTAGAATTTTCTTCAGGTTGAGTAGCCCATCCCGCTCAAACGGTCCCTGAATAAGGGTTGTTTAAGGATGTTGAAAGAACCACCCATGTTTCCAGAGGTGAACTATTCAAACCCCAAAGAATCCCTCTCAACACATGGCTATGATGCTCCCCCACTACTTCTGCTCGTGGTCAGAGATGCACATATCGTCAGCCACTAAGGGACATGCTCAACTGGTTAAGGTCAAACAACTGACAAGCAAATCTGTGGTCTTGAGCAGAATATTTGCTGTAGCCCATCTTTTATACCAAGACAAAACAATGTACATGATAACACTTCCAGTCAGTTAAGATCAGAAGCCATGAGAGCCACTGCCTGGTACTGCATCAGGGCATTATTATTATTATTATTATTATTATTATTATTATTATTATTATTATTATTATCATTATCATTATCATTATTATTATTATTATTATTATTATTATTATTATTATTATTATTATTATTAAGACGAAGAGCGTGATTCGATTGTAAGGTATTTTATTAGTTGAACGATATTTCAACGGTACGTCTGTCTTTTTCAGACAAAGACAGACGTACTGCTGAAATATTTGACTGTTTACCTTTCTGAAGAGTTCGTCAATCCTTTTAAAAATATATTATTATTATTATTATTATTATTATATTATTATTATTGTTATTATATCATATTATTATTAGTATTATTATTATTATTATTATTATTATTCTTATTATTATTATTATTTTATCATTATTATTATTATTATTATTATTAATCATTATTACTTTTTTTTCTTCTTTCAAATTTTCTTCCATTTCTTCCGAGTCTTCCCGACTCCTAGGGCAAAGAAACTCATAGTGTTATTGGTGAAACCAAACTCAGTAGTTCGTTAATTTTTTTTTTTTTTTTTTTAAGTTAAATTAAAATACATGAGCAGCAACAGTTCTCACATCGACAATGCTCTTCTCAATACGTGTGATGTACCAGTTAAGACATCTTTTGCACTTCTTGCAGGGATGGTAAGCCAGGGATCATTCTCATATAATTTTCGGTTCCCTTCTTGATCATTCCTAGTTCCTACGATCACTGGTATTGTAACCGCCTTGAGATGCCACATTTTCTCAATTTCAATGAGTAGGCCTTTATATTTTCTGAGCTTGTCAAACTCTTTCGCTGAGATATTATGATCACAGGGGATGCTCATGTCGATCAATAAGCAAACTTTATTGTTTGGTCTTCACAACAATATCTGGTTTATTGGCCTTGATGGTTCGGTCTGTATGTACTGGAAAGTCCCACAGAATGGTTACAGTGTTCCTTCAGTTACAGCCTCAGGGTGGTGATTATACCACTTGTCGGCAGTTTGATATTGTAATGCCGACTTATTAGCCAGTGGAGATATTGGCCAAACTGTCATGTCTTAATTTATACTCAATGGTGCTAAAACTTTACATCCAGAGATTAGGTGGTCCACTGTTTCAATCATGTCGTGCAGAAGAATCGGCCATTTTGGGTCTGCTCCATTTTCATCACATTGGCCTGGTAGTTCCGGGTTAATAGGCTTTGGTCTTGAGCAGCCAGGATGAAACCTTCGCTCTCTGCTTTTAGCCCTGAGCTCCGCAGCCACTGATGGGTTTGCTTCTGGTCAACATCAGCTGTTTGCTGCGGGTCACATATTTGCCGTGCAGAGGTTCTCCTCCACCTATCAGCCAATTGCTCGTACGCTTTTTTCATTGCCATCATTATATTATTATTATTATATTATTATTATTATTATTGAGTGAGGAGCAGTGCATGCCATCAAAGTGACACTGGTGGTAAAATATACGAAGCCCAATATACCCCATCATGACTACCCGTCTGATAAAGGTACACCAGGCACATGCATCACAACCATATGTGCGTGACATGGTGATCTCATATCAAGATAAACAGCACATGACCTTGCAGTGGGGCCCAGTTAGAATTTTCTTCAGATTGAGTAGCCCATCCCGCTCAAACGGTCCCTGAATAAGGGTTGTTTAAGGATGTTGAAAGAACCACCCATGTTTCCAGAGGTGAACTATTCAAACCCCAAAGAATCCCTCTCAACACATGGCTATGATGCTCCCCCACTACTTCTGCTCGTGATCAGAGATGCACATATTGTCAGCCACTAAGGGACATGCTCAACTGGTTAAGGTCAAACAACTGACAAGCAAATCTGTGGTGTGAGCAGAATATTTGCTGTAGCCCATCTTTTATACCAAGACAAACAATGTACATGATAACACTTCCAATCAGTTAAGATCAGAAGCCATGAGAGCCACTGCCTGGTAATTATTATTATTATTATCATCATTATTATTCTTATTATATTATTTTATTATTATTATATTATTATCATCATTATTAAATCATCATTATATTATTATTATTATTATTATTATTATTATTATTATATCATATTATTAATTATTATTATTATTAATTATATTATAGTATTATTGCGTTAGAGTTAACAAATGCTGATTTTATAGTTTTAACTTTTAAAAGACCTAAAAAGAGCTGATTTAAGAGTTTTGACCCTTTTAGAGCTAGAGAACGGTAAAAAAAAACCCACTCAAATGAAACACAATATTAGTATTAAACTGGAAAAGTTTATTGATAAAGTGGTTGTAAAAAAAATTAAAATTAAAAACAATTAAAACCATAATTTCTCAGCATTTCTCAGCAAGTTCTTGGAGTTGGTCTCCAACCAGGTCTTGACCAAATTCTGGGCCTTGTCCTTGAGTGGCCTGTGGCGCCTGCCGGGTGACACAACTAAGGAATTTATCTTCCTCTTCGTTGTTGCTCACTTCGTCAGACTGCTGCCTCGTGACCTCCTCGACTTTACTCGCCATGCTTTTCTTCACCTTGGCGACCTTGGTGTTATACTTTCCCAACCAGATGAGGCGAAACTTGGAGTGGAAGACAGCAGCCAGCTGGCATTCCTCATCCTTCTGGAGGGTCCTAAACCTTTTGTCGATGCCTGCCAAAAGTGCGTACACCAACGGGCTGCAGTAGACGAGCCTAAAAATTGTCGCAGCTACTGTTGGCGGCAGAGTCCCAAGCAAGTTTGTTCCTTCCCCTGAATTTACAATATAATACTATCATGTAGATTGTTTTGTCTTGGTATAAAAGATGGGCTAACAGCAAATATTCTGCTCAATACCACAGATTTGCTTGTCAGTTGTTTGACCTTAACCAGTTGAGCATGTCCCTTAGTGGCTGACGATATGTGCATCTCTGATCATGAGCAGAAGTAGTGGGGGAGCATCAAAGCCATGTGTTGAGAGGAATTCTTTGGGGTTCGAATAATTCACCCGTGGAAACATGAGTGCTTCGTACAATATCCTAAAATAAACCCTTATTCAGGGACCTTTTGATCAGAATGGGCTACTCGACCTGAAAAAATTCTAACTGGGCCCCACCTGCAAGGTCATGTGCTGTTTATCTTGATATGAAATCATGTCGCGCACATATGGTTGTGATGCATGTGACTGGTGTACCCTTATCAGACACGTAATCACGATGGGTATATTCGGCTTTGAATATTTTACCCCAGTGTCACTTTGATGGCATGCACTGCTCTCAGACACATACACATATATATATATGACGGGATTCTTTCAGTTTCCGTCTACCAAATCCACTCACAAGGCATTGGTCGGCCCGGGGCTATAGCAGAAGACACTTGCCCAAGATGCCACGCAGCGGGACTGTACCCGGAACCATGTGGTTGGTAAGCAAGCTACTTACCACACAGCCACTCCTGCGCTATATATATATATATATATATATAGTATATATATATATATATATATATATATATATATATATATATAATATATAATATAACGACTATACTAAATACACTGACGAACAGAAAACAGAAGTTCACAAAAATCCTCTTCAGTTATCGA
>NC_042998.1:21193984-21203984 GCF_006345805.1 Octopus sinensis
CTTGCCCGGACATGTGCCTGGAGGTAACTTTCTAGGTGCAATCCCATGGTCTGTGTCGTGACCGAAGGGGGTCTCAGTATATGGAAGAGATGTATGTTATGTATAAGGGTGAGTGGACGATGAATATAAAATAATCTAAAAAATTAAAAACATAAAAAAAAACTTATTTCAAAGGTTAGATTAAATTAAAAAATAATAAGGTCATAAAATAAGATTAAAAAAAACGAAATGAAGATGGAAGCTTTTACAAGAAGTGGGTAGTGTTAAGTCCAAACGGCGTAAGAGTTCGAAGAGAGAAGATGTAGCGCTATTCCTGGTAAAGTTTTGTGGTGGTGGTTCTATGGTGCCAAGGCGAAGCCGAAGACAGGGAGGTGTTTGGTGGAGTGGTTGTTAGAGCAAAAATGACGGACGACGGGGGTATAATTTTGGAGACAGATACTCCGTCGGTTACGGAACAGCCTGCTCGTGAAATTAACACTGAACACTCCACAGATACGTGTACCCTTAACGTAGTTCTCGGAAAGATTCAGCGTGGCACTAAGTGTGACAAGGCTGGGCCCTTTGAAATACAGGCACAACAGAAATAGGAAGAAAGAGTGAGGGAAAGTTGTGGTGAAAGAGTGCATCTGGGTTCGCCGCTCCCCCCCGCAGGATCCTCGTGGAGCTTTAGGTGTTTTCGCCCAATAAACACTCACAACGCCCCGACTGAGAATTGAAACCATGATCCTATGACCGTGAGTCCACTGCCCTATGCACTTCCACATATGATGACAAGGGTTCCAGTTGATCCAATCAATGGAATAGCCCGCTCGTGAAATTAACGTGCAAGTGGCTGAGCACTCCACAGACACGTATACCCTTAACGTGGAGCTTTAGGTATTTTCGCTCAATAAACACTCACAACGTCCGGTCTGGAAATCGAAACCGTTAGTCTGCTGCCCTAACCACTGGGCCGTTGCGCTTCCACGGAGGCAGATATCTCATAGATGTTCCGTAAATTTGTGGCTAGACGAAGGCCCGACTGATTAACATATAAAGAGCTGCAAAGGGTGCATTGAAGGCAATAGATGACGTTAGAAGAGACACGAGAGGAAGAGTTCCGGATGTGGGTAGTGTGTTTGTTGGTTCCAGTGGGTGGGGGATGCGTGTGTGTCTGGAGCAAGGGAAGGATCCAGGATAGGAGGGAGTGGGTAGGTGATTGGTGCGTTTAAAAGTGGAGAATCCAAGAACATTCCTAGAATTTGGGTCTAAATTGTCCAGCGTAAATTACAAGTGTGTTTATAGTACTCTTCAATTAATTTCCATGAACTGAACGAAGGAAGACTTGGAATTCTGGTAACACTTTACCTAGCAAACTGCCGGTGTTTGCTTACAAAATGAGTTATAGGCGCAGGAGTGGCTGTGTGGTAAGTAGCTTGTTTACCAACCACATGGTTCCGGGTTCAGTCCCACAGTGTGGCACCTTGGGCAAGTGTCTTCTACTATAGCCTCGGGCCGACCAAAGCCTTGTGAGTGGATTTGGTAGACGGAAACTGAAAGAAGCTCGTCGTATATATGTATATATATATATATGTGTGTTTGTGTGTGTCTGTGTTTGTCCCCCTAGCATTGCTTGACAACCGATGCCGGTGTGTTTATGTCCCCGTTACTTAGCGGTTCGGCAAAAAGAGACCGATAGAATAAGTACTGGGCTTACAAAAGAATAAGTTCCGGGTTCGAGTTGCTCGATTAAAGGCGTTGCCCCAGCATGGCCGCAGTCAAATGACTGAAACAAGTAAAATAGTAAAAGAGAGAGTAAGAGTAATAGCAGTGGATATATGGCGATGAATTACGAGAAGTCAACAATATATACTTACTGGGTACCATGTTTATGAAGAGTAGGTGATGTAAGAAGTTAGTATTAAAAGAACGACGAGATAAAATCCGAGAAAATCTGTGATACTGCTTGAGTTATTATTCCACGTTGTGTAAACTGCGTGTTGCATCCGAAGTAAATATATTGAGTGACGCCACAAGTTGTCTGGGCTTGTTACTTTATTGTTACTTCATTGAGGGTGAGAATTTCTTTTTCCTTGAAATATTTCATTGTAGCATTCATGTGGAAAAACCCCCCGCGAACAATAGCTGCATATCCTGTAGCGACAATTCTTTATCCTTTTGTTATTTATTTTAAAGGTTTGTAGTGACGCTATTTTTTGGAAATTTTCAGCGCGCATGCGCAGAGTTGGATTACTTCCGGTAGGCCGCCGGGAGTTCCCTCATGCGCATGCGCATGCGCAGAGAACTGCAAACTGAAAGCATTCCTGCTAAATCTGTCTTTTTGAATCAGCAACCCTACCGAGTGGACGTGACCAACCTTCTCTCAGGGAAAACCCTACATATAGAGAAGCTCTCTTCTAAGCGGGTACGGAGACAGTAATTTTTTGGCTCACACAAGTGAACATTTGCGAACAGTCTTGTGGACTTGGCTACCGGTTCGCCCTTAAGGAAAATATATGTGTATATATTTTTATATGCGAAACCCGAAAAATAAAGTATTATTTATTGCTATTGAAGACAGTCGGATCTTGGTTCTCCCTTCGACAATTGTATGTGACAAGATAAGACAGACACCCCTCAAGTGTTCCTGAGACCTTCATCTTGTTACAGGTTCTTTTAAAGCACTAGAATGCAAGTTGCTACATTCGGAAAGTATTTTCATTTTAGGCCCATATGTTCCAATCAACAATATCCGGTTTCTTATATTTCCTTTTAATCGAAGTTTTGATGGAAATGATTCACCAATATTCCTTGTGTTGATATTTGTGCATGTATTCAATAAAAAAAGAAGATTCTCTACATTTATTCCAGGACAGTCTTTTTTTCCGAATGACATTGCATATTGTTTTAACAACAAGAAAGGCGGCGAGCTGGCAGAAACGTTAGCACGCCGGGCGAAATGCGCAGCCGTATTTCGTCTGCCGTTACGCTCTGAGTTCAAATTCCGCCGAGGTCGACTTTGCCTTTCATCCTATCGGAGTCGATAAATTAAGTACCAGTTACGCACTGGGATCGATGTAACCGAATTAATCCGTTTGTCTGTCCTTGTTTGTCCCCTCTATGTTTAGTCCCTTGTGGGCAGTAAAGAAATTATATTGTTTTATCAACAATATCGTGTTGCATAGGGAAGTAGTAACTTGATGTCATTTATCGACAGCCGCTAATCACATGTGTGATGTCTTCCACAAAAACATGGCATACTCTACATTTTTAGCTGCATCTTAGAGCACCAACGTCCTTACTGTCTCTATTCTTTATTAGATATTTTGTAGCAAACTCCTGTTCTCGGACTGCAAATGCATAGCCTTTGAAGTGTGATGTGATGTAGCAGTCACGAGTCCAAGAGAGGCTGTGCTTCATGTTGATATTACGGTTTTCTTCAAATCTTCCTGAAACATACTCATACATAATGTTTCATCTTTTTTTTGGGGGGTATGCTGAGTGTTTCACCTTCAGGTCTTTTTTGAGGAATACTAGTCCAGCTGTTTTGGAGTTGTGTGGGAGGTCATCAGGAAGAGAGTGCTTCCTCAAGAGCTCACTACTGACACGTAGGAATTTGTTCTCCTCGTTGTCCAGGACGTATGTCCACAATATGTATTTATTTTCGCTGATGTTTCTTTGCAAGTGCTGTTGCTGTTGCTGCTGTTGCTGTTGAGCGAACGGTCTTCGTCCCAGAGCTCGCAAGATGGGAGAAGTCCGAAACGTGGTCCTTTGCTATTCGTAAGACCCGCAGAAGAGAAAGCAGGTCAACCTCCGACACCGAGAGCATCGACGGATGGATGAATGCGCATCCAGGCTCAGTGGTTGCGTAGGAAGTCGGGGACAAGAAACAGGAAGAAAGAGTGAGAGAAAGTTGGGGCGAAAGAGTACAACAGGGGTCGCCACCACCCCTGCCGGAGCCTCGTGGAGCTTTAGGTGTTTTCGCTCAATAAACACACACAACGCCCGGTCTGGGAATCGAAACCGCGATTCTCCGACCGCGAGTCCGCTGCCCTAACCACTGGGCCATTGCGCCTCCACTGCAGGTGCTGTCTCACAGAGACTATGCGACAGTCGAAGGCTGTCTACACTGGTCTTAAACCTCTCCTTCTTCATCTCTTCTTGGATAGAGCTTGTTGGTACTACTGCTTATGTGAACGTTTCCAGTTGATGTTAGGATCATGCTCGTTTTAATACCTATGGAGTGGAGTTCCCCGACATGTCAGTTAAGCAACTCAAATGTTGGAATTGGCACTGGTACGGCAAATGCATTGAAGGGTATTATCTTGTAAGGAGAAAGTCCCGATTATTATATTTTTCTAACTCTATTGTAAAACTCTTGCGTCTCTCTCTTTATTTACAGTGTCTTCATAGCAGCGACTCCATCTAAGAATTTCTGAAGGGGGAATATTATTCCGAAATATCATATCAGACTATGGATGACTAAATTACAACGAGTATATAGCTCATTGTTTGTATCGTACCATTCAAAACTTTATATTCTTTACAAACAATACACAATGCTTCAAGCGAACTACAATACTTTCCTATTCATATGATATGCTTTAATTAATGCCTAGGTATTTGCAGCATTTTTTGTGTGGAACACGAGAGATAGTAAGACCGTTGATGTAGAGCTTTTGAGCTTGGGGTACTGATTCTCCTCGTTCAACAATCAAATACAAACCCGTATATCAGCTGAAAATGTTAATTAACTCCAGATGCTTTTTGGAATTGTTAACATTTTTAGTATAAATATTCAGGTCATACACGAACAAATTATGTGTTACCTTAATATCTCTAGCAGTTGCAGAATCTAGCATGTAGCCAATTGCTTTTTGTTGCAGGAATGATAATGGATTAAATGCCAAAATGAACAGAATTACGGAAAGACAATCTCATTGGAATATTGCTTTTCAGATATTTTTAACATTGGAGACGATCATTCCTCTCTCAATAGTGAGTGTGAGAATCGTTGCCGAGTCTTTGTGAGACTCTCGATGGTAGTAACTAAGGTGGAAGGCAATCTAACCAAATGCAGACCCTTAGTAGCCACGAGTGGCGAATACATTCAAACACTTTCAAGATCTCTTCGCTTTGAACGGCCGTTTTTAACATAATTTCTAGGTAACTAAAAAATTTTAAACTTCGTATACTGGTAGACTGTGTTTAATAAAACATCGTTTTCTCTTGGCTTTATTGAGAAAATTCTATAGTTTGTAAGATATTTGTTGTTTTTTTTTCTTCAATTTCTGCAATTTCAACCAATCAAATACGTCTATTGAGGTAAAAAAAACATTCTGTGCCGTATGAATATGTCCCTCGATTAAGAAACAGATTGGGTTTATTTACATTTGTGAAGAAAAAAATGATACCCTTCCCCCCACTCCTAACCCTAACTAACCCTAACCCTAAAACAGATTGAAATGCAATAGATCGATACTAGGGTCATAATTATGGGTGACAATTTCATATGACACCGCTAGAAAAAACTGCCGTTCAAACAGAAAAGATCCCACTTTCCCCTAACCAAGCCATACTGTCACAATATTTCTAGAGTGTTTTCTTACTTCAGACAGTACAGCTTTGTTTATCAAAATTTGTTCGGCACATCCTCACACCCCTTTCTCTCCATCTGCCTGCTCATGAATCACTACGTTACTAGACTCACAAAGACCCTGGATGAAATGGTTGACGCAGCTTGTAAACAGTTTAAACATGATACTTAAGTAAGCAATGGACCTATAATTTCCTGCCAAATTGGCGGTTTCGTTTTTGACCACTGGGTTCGCCCGTGCTGTCGCAAGTCAATTAGTAACATTAATCTGATCTTCCATAGTCGTTTTGAAATGCATATTAAAGGATTTGTATAAAATGTCAGCCTTTTGTACCGGATTCTTCTCATTATGCAGTTTGCCTGCTGCTATAGTGAAACTTACCGGGTCAATTGTGTTTATTCTGCTGTCAATGTGGGTAGAGTATACTCCCTTTACTGTTTTGTTCCTTCTCGAGCCATGCCTGGTTCATAAGGGCCGGTTTCCCGGTTTCCTTGGCGTATTGGGTCCCCACCTGGACGTGACGCCGGTCCGTCGCAGGTGAGCTGCAAGATGCAGGAGGAAAGAGGACACATTTACAGAAAGGAAGATTTCAGTATTATATAGTGGCGAATTTGACAACGGCCACTACAATGCTCTTCTTTCCCATAAACAATCATGAGCATGGAAGAAATATAGCGGGAAATAAAATATCACAAGACAGGAAAAATGACAAAAGAATGAGAATTCAAACACTTAATATGAAAATTGCTCATAAGGGCCGGTTTCCTTGGCGTATAGGTTCCCCACCTGGACGGGACGCCGGTCCGTCTCAGGTGAGCTTCAAGATGCAGGAAGAAGGAGTGAGAGAAAGTTGTGGCAAAAGAGTCAGCAGAAGTTCGCCATTACCTTCTGCCGGGGCCGTGTGGAGCTTAGGTGTTTCGCTCATAAACACAAACATCGTCCGGTCTAAGATTCGAACCAACGATCCCTCGACCGCGAGTCCGCTGCTCTAACTACTAAGCCATGTGCCTCCACCCATTACTGTATTTAGCTACGATACATAAAAGTTGAAATCCATTTTCCAATTTCGGATTTTTGACCAAAGTGATCTTAATCCTTTTTCGAGAGGGTGTTTTCTTGAGAGTAGTGCTTTCTTTCCTCATCTTTCTGCGTGAGACTAATGTGTTGGAAGCAAACCTATGATACATACAGGCTCGTTCAAAAGTTCGTCTTCGGTAGAGGAGATTCTCTCACAGCATCTTGAGTTTGGTTAACCCCTTACATTGTAATTCAATAATTTCATTTCCATGCATAGTGCATATTTCTCCTTGATGCTCTTCAAGAGTGATAACAGCTATATATATAAGGATATTGATATGCAAATACTTAACACCAGACGATTCCATATGCTCTCCGGCGACAGCATCAATAATTTTAAACATTGGAGCTGTTAGATTTTTCCTTAATATTGTTCAGAATGGCCTGTCGCTCAACGATATTTTCGGAAAAGAAGAAAAACATTCTATGAACTTGTGAAGTATATTTGCCATTTAAATATGGCTAACCTCTAAGGGTGGATGCTACTGCAGCTTGTAGCCCCAGGAGGACGCCTCCTCCAGCTGGCTATTGACACACTTTCTGTGAAGGTTGAAGACGGGAAGGATGGCTTACCTTTGCAAATACTGATAAGGAGGAGGTGCCCGCCTGGGGCTACAAGCTACAGTTAGCATCCACCCTTAGGGGTTAGCCATATTTAAATGGCAAATATACTTCACGATGTGTTGCAACTACTGTTTATAACTAGCTCTGAGATTCTATGAACTGTCGTTCCAAGACGTTTCTAAATTGTATATATTCCACAGTCACCTATGTTGACATAGCTACATCAGAAGAGTCTCCCGAATTTAGTGATGGCGGCTGGCAATTTCCGGTCAGTTATCAGTGTTTTGAGAAGATCATTCACCATCCTAGGAGTAAGCAATGTTTTGAAAGAAAAATGCATGTTGCCGACGCTGCTTCGCCGTAAAGTTTTTTTGCTTTTTGTAACCATTTCATATATCTGACTGAAGGGTCATCACGGGCTTTTTCATAGCACCGAGGGAGGTCTTGGTTTAGAGGTAAATTCCAAGTAAAATTAGAAGAGTACTAACATCGTCTTGGACAGCTAACTGGCTTTGTCGTACTATTTTCGTTGGTGGTGTTGTTATTGGTTTCAACTATGATCGTGTTAGCGAAATTCTATGTAGTGCAAAATATACTTTTAAAAATCAGGTCAGATTAATGCTACTATGGCAAGTAAAGATGGTTTCTTTTATTTATAACTGGAGAAATTAACCAGTTACAGATGGAGGCTAGAGGGTCGGTGTTATCTACGCAGAAGATCTTCAAAAGAATTTAAGCGGTCCTCTACACCTGCATGTCGGATGTTGAAGGCGCCTTACTCTAATTGAATACTCTAAATGGTTTGAAATACTCGTCACGCCTTGGTTTTGTTCTTTTTCCTCTAATATGTATGTATGTATGTATGTATGTATGTATGTATGTATGTATGTATGTATGTATGTTATGTATGTATGTATGAATGTATGTGTGTATATCTATGTATGTTTATAGTGAAGGCGCATGGCTCAGTGGTTAGAGCGTCGAGCTTACGATCGTGAGGTTGTGAGTTCGAATCCCGGACCGGGCTGCGTGTTGTGTTCATGAGCAAGACACTTTATTTTACGTTGCTCTAGTACACTCAGCTGTAGAAATGAGTTGCGATGTCATTGATGCCAATCCGTATCGGCCTTTGCCTTTCCCTTGGATGACATCGGTGGGATGGAGACGGAAGGCTGGTATGCATGGGCGACTGCTGGTGTTCCATAAACAACCTTGCCCGGACATGTGCCTGGGAGGGTAACTTTCTAGGTGCAATCCCTCGGTCAGTTATGACCGAAGGGGGTCTCAGTATGTATGTTTATGTACATACAAACATTAATACATACACACTTAGATATACGCACACTCATGTAAATAATTTTATACCTATATCTATGATGCAATGACCTTTATTGATCTTCATTGATCCACAAAAATCATATAATGGCCTGTATTGATGTTTAATTGTCATTAGATGTTTCGATCTTTCATCAATCAGGTACCCTTATACAGGACCGATCAAGCTCCAGTTTGTATCCAGTTGGCATTACCTTTGGTAGCACTGTTCATTCCAAGGTTCACACCTCCTCATACACAGTCACCTTGAAACAACCTCTGCTAACTACACAGCCAGCTCGGTGGCCTTTTGCCCGTCATAACAATCACGTTGTAAGCTCTATAAAAATTCGTTCGCAAATTCTCTGCATCACAACTCAATGTCAATAAGCAAGTATGTGGGTGAATACAAATGTAAAATTTATAAAACCTGTTAGAGGAGCGTGGAAATACGAGGGGCGTTCAATAAGTAATGCCCCTGACCCACTTGCAGTTGTTTGATCTAGCTGATTTTGCATGTGCACTTATTTATACCTCTATAGATTAAGTGGCGAATTACAGCTCTGAACTAATTGTGGTTTCTGATTTACAGGTGTTTGAACTGAGTCAAGTGTGAAATGGAGCCTGTTGAGTGTCGAGCAGTGATCTGGTTTTTGTATTTGAAAGGACGCTTACCACGGGAGACTTTTGATGAAATGAAAGTAACTTATGGTGATGATGCCCCATCATATGACCTTGTAAAACGCTGGCATTGTGAATTCAAACATAGTCGGAACTCTGTGGAAACAGCTCCCAGATCTGGTCGCCCCCTTCTGCCGTTGATGAGACGTCTGTCCGTCAAGTTGAGGCTGCCATTTTGGAAGGTCAACGCATAACTATTCGCCAAATAGCCCATAAGGTCAAGATTAGTACCGGGTCTGTGGAAACTATCATTCATGACAATTTGCATATGCAAAAGGTGTCTGCCAGATGGATTTCCAGGTTGCTCACACCTTTCCAGAAGCAAGAACGCGTTGAGTGCTCGAGGATGAATTTGGAGAGGTGCCAAGAAGATGAGTAAAAATTTTTCAAAAGACTGATCACACAGGATAAAACCTGGGTCCATCACTATGATCCATAGACCAAATCCCAGTCAATGCAATGAAAGCACCGTGACTTACCTCCTCCAAAGAAGGCAAGGGTGCAGCCCTCCGCTGACAAGGTTATGCTCACAGTCTTCTGGGACCAGGACGGAGTAGTGATGACAGATTTCCTGGCAAAGGGTACCACAATTACAGGAGCCTATTATGCTTCACTTTTGAGGAAATTAAGAGAAGCTATCAAAATCAAGAGGCGGAGCAAGATCAGCAAAGGCATCCTCCTCCTGCAGGACAACGCTCCGATCCACAACTCGCGTGTCGCCAGATCAGAAGCACTGGCGTGCAGCTATGAACTCCTCCCCTTGTACCCTCAGATTTTCACCTCTTCCC
>NC_042998.1:21213984-21216484 GCF_006345805.1 Octopus sinensis
CATTTGTGTCTGTGTGTGTGATTGTGTGTGTGAGAGACAGACAGACGTCAAAGATAGATAGTAGGAAGAGAAGGTATAAAGGAATAATAGGTAGGGAACAAGTGAAGAGGGAAAGGTACGTTGATTGAAAGAATGTTCGAAGGCTTAGGAAAGAATTTATCTATAGCAGTGGGGTGGACGTAAAGCTGATTGTTCAAACTACAGTGACTATCGTTATCATTTATATGAGTAGAAAGTGTGTTTCTGCCAGTGTTTACATTTGTACGATTTTTCTATGAGTGTGTTTACTAGGGGAACCTTAGCGAAAATAATATAGAAGAGTTCAGAGTTACAAATGTTACAAAATCTCCTGCCCTTATCAAAAGGAAAGGATACAGACAATATGAACCAATCTAACTTGAAAATTATATTGTTGTCTTTAAGACGCCAAACTAATTTACTTAGCCCTGTACTATGTCGTTTTTTCCTATCCCTGAATGTTGAATAGTGGTTTGAAATTCTCTTGGATAACTGGGAAGTGGACGCTCCTATATAGAAGAAGACATGCGTCCCCTGCCCAATTCAGGATCACAGCATATGGGTACACTGTAACATAATTTCTTTTCTTCAACAGGCCCTGCCCTGTTAAAAATTGTCCCGAAAGAGATCAAAGAGGAAAAGGATCCCATCAACTTTAAACGGAGTCTGGACAGATTTCTTCAAGGAATACCGGATAAGCCACCTATACCTGGATCTAACTCACTCAACAAGAACTCACTACTTGAATGGACCATAAACAAAACTTGACTTAAACAGGATTTAGATAATCCTATCAAGTGGTGCTATTAAGTTAGACATGGCTTGGACCAATCTTTGGTCGAAACATATCAAAGTTTATCGTTCCCAGAAAAATATTTTACCTATAAAATTTATAATACTCGTTAATAAATGGTAATAAAACAACCGTAGAATGTAAAGAATATTTTATGTAAAGTAAAAAAAAAATGTCAACATCTTTTATAATAAAATATTAGTATTATCGTTTCCTGAATCACTCACCCTCGCATTATACTCGCGTACACCATCACTTGTGTTGACGCGATCACCGATTCACAAGCATTCGTAACCAGACGGACTGGTAAATTTCTTTTTAAAAAGCAAGTCTAGAGTGGTTTGCTTAGAAGAAGCATTTTTTTGGTCTCTATAAATTTCTCAGTAACACTCAGGTGCATTTGTTATGATAATTGAAACTTTTGCACTTCGTTCAAAATTTGGATCTTGTGCTTGAAAAATTTCAGCTCACCATACAAAAGTGAGCTGAAAAATAAAACTCGTAGAGCCGGGGTTTAGTTGAGCGGGTACTAGTAAAGTGATGTATTACTGTATATATGCACACGTATCAAAATCAACTGACTTGTGTCTCCTGAAATAAGTCAACGCTGATTTTCAGAAGCTCTTTGAGGGGCTGTCATAAAACCATACATTTTGTTTGGCTTTCAAATAATTGCTGTCATTACTTGATCCTATGTAAGCTGCGCTTATCATTATTTCAAGCCGATATGAATACTATCACAATTGCAGAGGTCCCAATGAATAGACGATCCTTTTTCAGGCGTTGACTAATTCGAACTTTATAACATGACTAGCAGTATCGCCCGGCGTTGCTCGGGTTTGTAAGGGAAATAAATATATAAGCATTTTTAGAGAGTTATAGCAAAAAAATAGCAAAAAAATGCATTAAAAATGGAAAAAAAATGATGGTAAATTTTTTTTTAAATCGTTGATTCCTCGTACACATTTTTAGAGAGTTACTTCCTTTATATAATAGCGAAAAAATGCATTAAAATTGAAAAAAATGATGGTAAATATATTTTTTAAATCGTAGAATCATCGTAGACGCGCGCTAATACCCAGAAGGGCTCAATATGAATCACGACTATAAGATACCCGGTTTTGGTTAAACTGCACCGCAAAATGTGGGAGTAGTTAGGAATCTAAATCGTAGGAGACAGACACACAACTTCACTTTTATATATAAAGATATGACTTTTAGTTTTAACACGGTACGATGTAGTTTCATGAAAATGTGCATGAAATTTACTCAAAGGGTGAGCAAAACTAGACTGTTGCAAAACTATTGGAATCTGAAAATCAACTGCATAAATCTCTTTATTCGATTTAGCTCATGAGAAATGTAATGCTCATTTCTTCCATGCCGTATTAGAGAAAACAAGAGACGGCAGTTTGGATAGTTTATTGGACTACAATGGTTCTAATTTCCAGAAGTAGTTACTTTCATTCATCAGGAGTGGCTGTGTGGTAAGTAGCTTGCTTACCAACCACATGGTTCCAGGTTCAGTCCCACTTCGTTGCATCTTGGGCAAGTGTCTTCTGCTATAGCCCCGGGCCGACCAATGCCTTGTGAGTGGTTGGTAGACGGAGGAACTGAAAGAAGCGTCGTATTATATGATATATATATTATATATATATATATGTAGGTCCCGGGTTGATTCGGGGTTAA
>NC_042998.1:21221484-21258984 GCF_006345805.1 Octopus sinensis
ATTGCTTGACAACCGATGCTGGTGTGTTTACGTCCCCGTCACTTAGCGGTTCGGCAAAAGAGACCGATAGAATAAGTACTGGGTTTTCAAAGAATAAGCCCGGGGTCGATTTGCTCGACTAAAAGGCGGTGCTCCAGCATGGCCGCAGTCAAATGACTGAAACAAGTAAAAGAGTAAAGCGAGTAAGAGTATATAACAAAATGATAAAGAGTTATAGCAGCCGGATATATATAACTCTTATTTACATGTAAGCAATGCATGAACTCATGTATGTTACAAAGTATTTGATAAAGAACAATATCAACTTCAAACAGGTATCCGTCTCACATTAGGAACTTGACTTATGACGTCACTGATATAAATTATTGTTTACACTGTCCAAAGTCTACAACCAGTGGAATAGTTATATTTTCACGCACAAGTCAAGTAGTATCACTAATTTTGTCAGCTTATACCATTTCATTCTTCTATAGCTAAATCCACTTCACGCAGCAGCTTCTCTTCACAAATATGGATTTCAGTAAGTATATATTATTGACTTTTATATAATTCTTCATTATATATTCTCAACCATACTTTAAATGGCTCTATAACACTTTTTGTAAAAATACATTAATAATTCACTAGTCCTCTCTGTCAGTTCACAGAAGTTAAAGAATATTGTAATATACCTTCAGTTAATTAGATTCAAATTAGATCAAATAAATTTATAGCTGAAATATTTCTAAACTGTGTGTGTGTGTGTGTGTGCCAAATATACACGTTTTATTTATTATTTTGCACATTACTTAATCATCGGTATATTATTGTTATTTTATATTTAATATTTCTATTATATGTAATTTTCTAGATGGTGTAATTTAATTGTTCATTTTGAATTGATAAAAGGTGTTTTTTTTCTTATATATATATATATATATATATATATATATATGTATGTGTGTGTATATGTTTGTGTGTCTGTGTTTGTCCCCATAGCATTGCTTGACAACCGATGCTGGTGTGTTTACGTCCCCGTCACTTAGCGGTTCGGCAAAAGAGACCGATAGAATAAGTACTGGGTTTTCAAAGAATAAGTCCCGGGGTCGATTTGCTCGACTAAAAGGCGGTGCTCCAGCATGGCCGCAGTCAAATGACTGAAACAAGTAAAAGAGTAAAGCGAGTAAGAGTATATAACAAAATGATAAAGAGTTATAGCAGCCGGATATATATAACTCTTATTTACATGTAAGCAATGCATGAACTCATGTATGTTACAAAGTATTTGATAAAGAACAATATCAACTTCAAACAGGTATCCGTCTCACATTAGGAACTTGACTTATGACGTCACTGATATAAATTATTGTTTACACTGTCCAAAGTCTACAACCAGTGGAATAGTTATATTTTCACGCACAAGTCAAGTAGTATCACTAATTTTGTCAGCTTATACATTTCATTCTTCTATAGCTAAATCCACTTCACGCAGCAGCTTCTCTTCACAAATATGGATTTCAGTAAGTATATATTATTGACTTTTATATAATTCTTCATTATATATTCTCAACCATACTTTAAATGGCTCTATAACACTTTTTGTAAAAATACATTAATAATTCACTAGTCCTCTCTGTCAGTTCACAGAAGTTAAAGAATATTGTAATATACCTTCAGTTAATTAGATTCAAATTAGATCAAATAAATTTATAGCTGAAATATTTCTAAACTGTGTGTGTGTGTGTGTGTGTGTGTGTGTGCCAAATATACACGTTTTATTTATTATTTTGCACATTACTTAATCATCGGTATATTATTGTTATTTTATATTTAATATTTCTATTATATGTAATTTTCTAGATGGTGTAATTTAATTGTTCATTTTGAATTGATAAAAGGTGTTTTTTTTTCTTATATATATATATATAAATACAATTCATAAATGAATTGTTTATAATTTTAACCTTTAAAGGTATTTTTTAATATGCTGGCCAGTGATAAAATTTTTTGGGAAAAGAATTTTTTTCGAAAAAATTTTATCCTACATTAGATATAAATTTAAGCGTTCACTTCCGGAGTCTTTCACTCTGTGAGAGCATCAGTTCAAATCGCACGTGTCTCGAATGGGCTAGAGTATTTCTATTTTGGATGTATTTGGGGTTCTTAATTGTGCTCATGACTTAGTGTTTGCTTCTTCCATGGGTATGAGTAAGTATCTCATTTATTTCTTTTGCCCTATTTATGAATTGTTTATAATTTTAACCTTTAAAGGTATTTTTTAATATGCTGGATCTAGTCTTCCTCATTCGCAACATGAGCCCCTTGGGTAATTTTTGCCAATCAACAGACAGTGTAGCATTAGCAGCATGTTACCATGACAACCACACGCTGCGTTGTAGTTCACTGTTGTCTGTGCCACCGTTCTCTATGTTAATTCTTCACACCAAAAGATTCTTATTTACTTGGTTCTTCAGTTTTGAATTAAAAAATTCTTCCTTAAAATTGCTGGCTTTATTCTAAAATTTGAAACAAACAATTACTCTTTTACTTGTTTCAGTCATTTGACTGCGGCCATGCTGTAGCATCGCCTTTAGTCGAGAAAATCGACCCTGGGACTTATTCTTTGTAAGCCCAGTACTTATTCTATCGATCTCTTTTGCCGAACCGCTAGGAGACGGGGACGTAAATACACCAGCATCGGTTGTCAAGCAATGCTAGAGGGACAAACACAGACACACAAACATATACATACACATACATACATATATATACATATATACGACAGGCTTCTTTCAGTTTCCGTCTACCAAATCCACTCACAAGGCATTGGTCGGCCCGGGGCTATAGCAGAAGACACTTGCCCAAGATGCTACGCAGTGGGACTGAACCCAGAACCATGTGGTTGGTAGGCAAGCTACTTACCACACAGCCACTCCTGCGCCTATAATTGTATTGTTATATATATTAATTACTAGGGTGACACACGACTTGACTGATTATCCACGCCGGCTATATCGAGCATAAACTTACGCGAAGTATAGGTGGGTGCGTGCATGTGTGCTGTTTTATATAATTTCGGGGTACATTAGTATATTTCTACATTTGGTAAGTTTTGTGGTACAATGGTAGCACTTATAACTGTATTGTTACATTTATTAAATACCAAGGTTGCTCTTGATTTGGCTGGTTAACCACGCCAGGTATATCGAACACAGACTTACATAAAGGACAGTTGCGTGTGTGTGTGTCTGTATGAAGACATGACTGAGATGGAATTGTGTGACAATCATGCATTTCTTAAATGAGGAAGAACAAACTCTCCATTGCGATTCTTCAACGTTTCTTTTAAATTCTTTAACTGTCACGACAACGAAGCTTCTAAGGAAGAAAACTTCCACAAAACCCAACGTCCAATGTAATAAATAAAAATAAATGGGCCCTTTTAAAGCCTAACCAGGCTCATGGGCCCGGTTTCCTGGTTTCTATGGCGTATGTGCTTCCCAGCTGGACGGGACGCCAGTCCATCGCAGCGTTACTCATTTTTGCCAGCTGAGTGGACTTGAGCAACGTGAAATGAAGTGTTTTGCTGAAGAACACAACGCGTCGCCCGGTCCAGGAATCGAAATCACAATCTTACGATCATGATGCTGACACACTAATCACTAAGCCACGCGCCTCCACAACGTCTAATGTGGTGTATATATAAACAATATATATGTCTATATCTATATCCATCTATATATATTGTTCATGGTACAAAATATTTATAAGTTTTTTCTTTTCTTTTTTTATATATTTGTTTCAGTCATTTGACTGCGGCCATGCTGGAGCACCGCCTTTAGTCGAACAGATCGACTCCAGTTCTTATTCTTTGTAAGCCTAGCACTTATTCTATCGGTCTCTTTTGCCGAACCGCTAAGTTACGGGGACGTGAGCACACCAACATCGGTTGTCTAGCGATGATGAGGGGGACAAACACAGACACACAAACAGACACACAGACACACACTCTCACACACACACACGCACGCACACACACACACACACACACACATATATATATATATATACGACAGGCTTCTTTCAGTTTCCGTCTACCAAATCCACTCACAAAGCTTTAGTGAGCCCGAGGCCATAGTAGAATACACTTGCCCAAGGTGCCACGCAGTGGGATTGAACCCGCAGTCACTCCTGCGCCTAAGTTGTTGAAATATAGTTTTTTTTTTGTCGTGAAAATCAAACAAACCCAAGAGAGACCACCCTTCTCCACATTTTTCCGTCTTCAATCCAAAACAATTTTCCCACCCACCGAGAAATTAAGTTTGAAAACAAATGTGTGTGTGTGTGTGTGTGTATTTCTTCCAACATAATATTGACATTTTCATCATTTGAGTTACTCCTTTACTCCTTTACTTGTTTCAGTCATTTGACTGTGGCCATGCTGGAGCACCCCCTTTAGTCGAGACAAATCGACTCCAGGACTTATTCTTTGTAAGCCTAGTACTTATTCTATCGGTCTCTTTTGCCGAACCGCTAAGTTACGGTGACCTAAACACACCAGCATCGGGGGGACAAAGACACACACACACAAAGACACACACACACACACACACACACACAGACACACACACACACACACACACACACACATACCAAATCCACTCACAGGGCTTTGGTCGGCCCAAGGCTATAGTAGAAGATACTTACCCAAGGTACCACGCAGTGGGACTGAACCTGGAACCATGTGGTTCGTAAACAAGCTACTTACCACAGCCACTCCTACGCCTATATTTCTTATTACCTTCATTTTTTAAAAGTATTTTTATAGCAAATTAAGGTAATTAGTGTAAATATAATCAGTAATTGAGCATTAATAATCAAAGGTGCGTTGCTAATTAAGATCATTTCACAAAAATATATAAGATACAGGTATTCTTTTTCTTCGGACAAATTCTTTGTTGACCAGTATTTTTCTTATCGTAGTTTACAAATCCGAGCATGAAAACTTTACTTTGAAGTTTTTGAGACAGACGCCGCCCCCTTTTCACACACACACACACACACATATATATTTTATCATTTTATTGCCCACAAGGGGCTAAACACAGAGAGGACAAACAAGGACAGACAAACTGATTAAGTCGATTATATCGATCCCAGTACGTAACTGGTACTTAATTTATCGACCCTGAAAGGATGAAAGGCAAAGTCGACCTCGGCGGAATTTGAAATCACAATGTAACGGCAGACGAATACCTATTTCTTTACTACCCACAAGGGGCTAAACACAGAGAGGACAAACAAGGACAGACAAACGGATGAAGTCGATTATATCGATCCCAGTACGTAACTGGTACTTAATTTATCGACCCCGAAAGGATGAAAGGCAAAGTCGAGCTCGGCGGAATTTGAACTCAGAACGTAACGGTAGTCGAAACACCGCTAAGCATTTTGCCCGGCGTGCTAACGTTTCTGCCAGCTGGCCGCCTTAACATGCACTTATATGTTAACGATGTGCACAAGTGTACATGATAGGTAATCATAATACTGAAATATGCATAAAGTAAACACATGCAAATATATTATTACAAATTAAAAAATTATAAAACCATACAGTCAAGGAAGAGGCAAACGAAACAGTGAGATGATACATGTTGATTTTATTAGGTATTTCTGTTTGTTTAGAAACCTACAAGGAACAGGTCAGATGCTACAATCTTAAATTTGACATTGCTCCGCTAAGCGCAGAAAATTTCTGTCTCGTTATTGGCTAAAAATATACAGTTTTTTCGATTTTTAAACCTCTGTAACTTTTTTCTCTAATGTTTTTCTCCACAACATCATTCCTTCAAAGCAATGAGACTGGAAGCTTAAAATTTTATTTTTTGGTTCATTAGCACCAGAAATGTCAATTAGTTGGTGAACATTTTGGCCAGAGGACATGTTGATATATTTTCACTGATATATTTTAAGGCGGCGAGCTGGCAGAATCGTTAGCACGCCAGACGGAACGCTTTGCGGTATTACGTCTGTCTTCATATTCTGAGTTCAAATTCCGTCAAGGTCGACTTTGCCTTTCATCCTTTCGGGGTCGATTAAATAAGTACCATTTACGCACTGGGGGTCGATTTAATCGACTTAATTCGTTTGTCTGTCCTCTCTGTGTTTAACCCCTTGTGGGTAGTAAAGAAATAGATATATTTTCACTGAATATTTAGTCGCGTTTTCCACATTGTATACCTCAAATATGTTTTTATATGTCAGGGGTAGCTGAAGAATTTCTTTACAGAAAATAGGGTGCTGTCATGATTGCCGAAAAATCAGTTATTTGATTGTACACTGGCATTACGTCATGAAGTATTCATTTATCTGTTGTAAATAGTTTAAAAAAACACCAATTGCAGTTGTCATGTGAGCCAGAGGAATGCGAATTGTCTGTAACTGACATTATGTAGATTGATTTTCAAGTCTATAAGGAAACTATATCAACACCGTAATATGAAACAAGTTTATAGTGATTAATTGAGATATCTGTGGCTTCAGAATTGATGATGAGAAAACCCAACGAACTTCTTCATGCGCCTCCGAATACTTTTAAAGATTTCTTCCTTTCTGAAGTTAGGAAGAACTTTTTTGGTTGCTATAGATACTACTGTAGCTCCTATAATATATATAACATAGACAATATTTTTCTGGAGGTATTGGCTGGGGTTATTTATTTCTTCATATGGAATGGACTGTTATACGTGGTGAAATGATTCACTCTAACAGCGTTAGTAAAACTGGTCGTGTTGGTGAGCACATGTCTGAAGTTGACGGTGGTAATGGCGACTTGAAGTTGGTACGATGATGGTGACGACGGCGGCGGAGATAGAAGACGTTCTGTTGCGGGTGTACATTAGCGTCGTCGTAGCTGAAGCAGGAGCATGGATGGTCGTCTGTCGCTGGAACTGGAACATGTTGAGTAGCTCTGTGGTCAGTGACTAGACCTCAAAATGTCTGAAGTCGAAAGACAGCATTAATTTTCTGTATAATCATTCCAGTAAAGCAATCACGATCTCATATTGCATAGAATAATGCAATACAAATCATATTTGTTTCGGTGTTTTGATCTTTGTCAAGTCAAGAAACATCTGTACAATATGAATTAATCATTCCTCAACGGCGTTTACTTCTTCATACCGAGAAGACCATATTGTTACACTTTGAGATTGCTCTTTCTTCATTATAATGATTTCAAAGAATGTATGTTTCTAGAAAGATGTAGGGGCTCGGCGTAGTCCCCAGAAATTGTGGAGTGTTTAGTACCTCTTATTGCAAGATACTTGGTATACCATGATAGCTATAGCAAGATTTGAGAGATGTCCTCATCACTAGACATAGACAACTCACAGAAAATATTCATCTTTCTTGTTGCGAAAGCACTATGAACACCTCTTGAGCTTCCTGTACTATCAAATAAATTCTCCAGCAATTTTAACAATTTTCATATCCATTTTTCTGAGAACATAGCTGTCTAGTTTACAGAGAACGGCCTCTTCACTCGAAAGCGTTGAATAAAATCTTATGAAAATATTCCTGGTTTCAATGAATCTGGGTTTATCTACTATCGAAGGAAAATGTTTCGATTAAAGATATGAAAATTTCAAAAACATAATCATAGTTGATATCAGAAACTCTGAGTTGCTGCTGTACTTTAATCGATCACTTTGAACTGTTCTTCCTTTTTATCCATTAAACAATAGTATTAAGATAAATATTCTTAACAGGCGTAGGAGTGGCTGTATGGTAAGTAGCTTGCTTACTAACCACATGGTTTCGGGTTCAGTCCCACTGCGTGACACCTTGGGCAAGTGTCTTCTACTATAGTCTCGGGCCGACCAAAGCCTTGTGAGTGGATTTGATTTACGGAAACCGAAAGAAGCCCGTCGTATATATATATATATATATATATATATATATATATATAAACAACTTATAAACAAGGGCGAAAGAAAATGATTTATATGCCAATATGCTGATACTCTCTTTTACTCTTTTACTCTTTTACTTGTTTCAGTCATTTGACTGCGGCCATGCTGGAGCACCACCTTTAATCGAGAAACTCGACCCCGGGACTTATTCTTTTGTAAGCCCAGTACTTATTCTATCGGTCTCATTGGCCAAACCGCTAAGTTACGGGGACGTAAACACACCAGCAGCGGTTGTCAAGCAATGCTAGGGGGACAAACAAACACAAACACATACACACACATACATATATATATATATATACGACAGTCTTCTTTCAGTTTCCGTCTACCAAATCCACTCACAAGGCATTAATATTAATAGATCCACAAGGCCAGCATGCCGGGTGAAATGCTTAGCGGTATTTTGTCTGTCGTTACGTTCTGAGTTCAAATTCCGCCGAGGTCGACTTTGCCTTTCATTCTTTCGGGGTCGGTAAATAAAGTACCAGTTTCGCACCGGGGTCGATGTAATCGACTTAATCCCTTTGTCTGTCCTTGTTTGTCCCCTCTATGTTTTGCCCCTTGTGGGTAGCAAAGAAATAGATATTAATAGATCCACAAGGCCAGCACGCCGGGTGAAATGCTTAGTGACATTTCGTCCGTTCTAAGTTCAAATTCCGCCAAGGCCGACTTTGCCTTTCATCCTTTCGGAGTAGATAAAGTACCAGTTGAATAGTTAATCAACTCATCCCCTCCCCCAAACCTGCTGGCCTTGTGCCAAAATTTGAAACCAATATTAATAGACTTTCGAGTGAGTGCCTCATCTTTCTAATCCTGGGTCTTTTTTAAATTTTACAATTTTACAAACGAAAACTAACGAAAGAAAAATTTGAAACTATCGAGCTTTTTTTTGTAAAAGGCAAAAATGAGACCAGGGTGGGAAAAGATAGTTAACTAGTATTAATAAAAAGGTTGGTAGGCGCAGGAGTGGCTGTGTGGTAAGTAGCTTGCTAACGAACTACATGGTCCTGGGTTCAGTCCCACTGCGTGGCATCTTGGGCAAGTGTCTTCTGCTATAGCCCCGGGCCGACCAATGCCTTGTGAGTGGATTTGGTAGACGGAAACTGAAAAAAGCCTGTCGTATATATGTACATATATATATATATATATATATGTGTGTATGTGTTTGTGTGTCTGTGTTTGTCCCCCTAGCATTGCTTGACAACCGATGCTGGTGCGTTTACGTCCCTGTCACCTAGCGGTTCGGTAAAAGAGATCGATAGAATAAGTACTGGGCTTACAAAGAATAAGTCCCGGGGTCGATTTGCTCGACTAAAGGCGGTGCTCCAGCATGGCCGCAGTCAAATGACTGAAACAAGTAAAAAAAAAAGAGTCAAGGATATTTTACGATATTTAATCAGCAGTTAAGCAATTGATTATTACTTTTTTTTTGTTAACTCGCGAATCATTTTTATTTTTTTCTGCCCATTTATAATCTTCTCCCTTTGCCTAAATTCAAGAATGTAGTCACCCATTGCCCACTGCCTTGTACACTCAGAGATATATGCGTGCATGTAACTGTGTGTGAGTGTCTGTGTTTGTGTAAACAATCAGTATGTTATGCAGGCAAGAGCAATGCAGATAGAACATTCTCAAAAATTACAAAACCAAAGAGTTTGAAATGTGATCTAATGAATATTTACGTTGGTTCTTCAGTTTTAAGTTAAAAAATTTCTTCCTTAAAATTATTGGCTTTATTCAAAAATTTGAAACGAACAATTACTCTTTTACTCTTTTACTTGTTTCAGTCATTTGACTGCGGCCATGCTGGAACACCGCCTTTAGTCGAGCAAATCGACACCGGGACTTATTCTTTGTAAGCTCAGTACTTATTCTATCGATCTCTTTTGCCGAACCGCTAAGTGACGGGGACGTAAACACACCAGCATCGGTTGTCAAGCAATGCTAGGAGGACAAACACAGACACACAAACATATACACACACATACATACATACATACATATATATATATATATATATATATATATATATATACATACATACATATATACGACAAGCTTCTTTCAGTTTCCGTCTACCAAATCTACTCACAAGGCATTGGTCGGCCCGGGGCTATAGTAGAAGACACTTGCCCAAGATGCCACGCAGTGGGACTGAACCTGAATCCATGTGGTTGGTTAGCAAGCTACTTACCACACAGCCACTCCTGCAATAATTATCATTATTATTTTTAGAATTTGTATTAATATTATCATTATAATCATGAAGTATTATAATTCATTTAAATGGTATTAAACTAGAAAAATAAATGATTATTTTGAATATTTTTTCTTAATAATATTTTTGTTGTTTTTGTAAAATCTCAGAAGATAATTAAAAATTCACATTATTTGTCAAAATGCAAGAAAGATACATAAAATCACACGTTATTCAGCCGGTGTGATATTGGAATTATCTTGTATGAAAAGGTATAGTATTTGGGGTTATGATTATGTTCCGTGGGCTATCAGAATCATAGTAAGATGACATATGTGCAAAAAGGAATTGGGCCGTGTACTGCTATGTATGATTTTCATAGTATCCATTGGTACGCATATAATTCAAACTTATTGTCAGTTGTGGATATTATTTTCAGAATGACTTATTTTATGAGTTACGGAGATGTACTTGCATAGCGAGTGACTTGATCTGAGATCGTGTGCTGGAACGAAAACAATTGCAGCGTGGAAGGTGTTTATAAGCCATTTAAGAAACACAAAAACCGTTAGATTCACTTCAACATTTAGATTTAATTTGTCAAAATATTTTCTTCGCTTTGAGATGCAGCAAGAAGTTTTGTCAGTGAACAGGTCGCGGTTTCAAAGCGACGAAAATATTTTGACAAATTAAATTTAAATGTTGAAGTGAATCTAACGGTTTTTGTGTGTTTCTTGAATGGTTTATACACACCTTCCACGCTACAATTGTTTATTTTATGAGGCTTACTGCTATTACTGATCGTAACTATGATGTATTTGCTTATGTTCTTGCATTTTCCAAGATGTTGCTGGAAAAGATGATGTGCATTGTTAAGATTCGAATCTGTAATGGCTGAACGCATTTGACGTATTATGCCTGCTATACAGCATAATCTTTATATATAAAATTGAAGTTGTGTGTGTGAGACTCTGTCTCCTCCGATTTAGATTCCTAATTACTCCCACATTTTGCGGTGCAGTTTAACCAAAAGCAGGTATATTATAGTCGTCATTCATATCGAGCCCTTCTGGGTATTAGCGCGCGTCTACGATGAGTCTACGATTTAAAAAAAAATTTACCATCATTTTTCCGCATTTTTAATGATTTTTGCTTGGATTATATAAGGGAAGTAACTCTCTAAAATGTTTATATAGTTATTTCCCTTACAAAGCCGAGCAACGCCGGGCGATACTGCTAGTTATGTATAAGTCTGTATTGCGTTAGTTGTTGGGAAGTCAATTCTTTGATAAACATTTCCGATAGGAAAGTCCTCAGTAGGTCAGCTCTAAATCATTCTATTCCTTAAGGATAACTTTGCAGATGTTCATGGTTTTACTTAGCAGTAAATTTAGACGCTCAGTGCGTTGTTGTTCAAGAGTGAGGGTTATAACACTGTTTCGCTGCATCTGAACTGAATATAGGTGATATCGATTTTTCTTCTGAACCCAGCCTTATCAATAATAAAGAGACCTGGTGTAAATCGAAGAATAATCTCAACACGCCTCTTTATTGTATAATCTGGTGTTGATGTTATTGAAACCAAATCACAATTTTGCTGCTACGTATAGATATATAATTTCTGCTCATCTTTATATATAAAAGTGAAGTTGTGTGTCTGTCTCCTACGATTTAGATTCCTAACTACTCCCACATTTTGCGGTGCAGTGTAACCAAAAGCGGGTATCTTATAGTCGGGATTCATAGCGAGCCCTTCTGGGTATTAGCGCGCGTCTACGATTAAAAAAAAAATTACCATCATTTTTTCCCATTTTTAATGCATTTTTTTGCTATTATATAAAGGAAGTAACTCTCTAAAAATGTATTATTAAATCTCAGAACGTAAAAAGCTACAGTAACACCCCACCTTTGTGGTTAGCCATATTGAGATGGCTATTATACTTTACATCTCTAAAAATGCTTATATAATTATTTCCCTTACAAACCCGAGCAACGCCGGGCGATACTGCTAGTTTAATGTAAAATCTTTAGATTAAAATGATTGCATGCTACGTAGGCGAAAAATAAACAAGTAATAAGAAATGAAAGGAGGGGTGTCACACACCTTCCTTGACATTTTGAAATTATGAATGTCAGCTAAATAGACTTATCAGTAAAACAGACATTAGTCACTAAACAGAATAGATCTGAACTGATAACAGCAGTGTCAAGA
Source organism: Octopus sinensis (assembly GCF_006345805.1). Taxonomy (NCBI): domain Eukaryota; kingdom Metazoa; phylum Mollusca; class Cephalopoda; order Octopoda; family Octopodidae; genus Octopus; species Octopus sinensis. Next base: position 21,233,846 of record NC_042998.1, read on the forward strand.
TGATGCACACCAGAACACACAAAATAAATAAAAATAAAACAGCACTTTATGCATTTATACGAGATAAGATCAATAAGTATCCGGACTGTTGCAATAGTAACGAAGCTAAAACACGCAGAGTGAAGCTGGTTGGCAAAGATTGACCTTGATCTCTGCTGTGCATGCGTAAGAAAGTCTTTTTATGTTTCAAGCCTACGCTCTTGAACAGAAAGGAACACGATGAAAAAAACAGAGAGAAAATATTTAAAAAAAACATACATAAGCATGTATATGAGTGTATATACATCTGCATATATATATATATATATAACGGGAAGCTTTATGAAAATAGACAAAAGACGAAGGCAGGTGGAAAACAAACGAACAATTGTATTAGTATGGCGCTCAGGAAATATAAATAAAACAAGTCTTTAACGTTTCGAGCCTACGCTCTTCAACAGAAAGATACACAGAGAGAAAAAAAACACAGAAAGAAGGAGAGAAAATAAATGCGTGCAGTAGCTAACGAATCAACATGGCGATCTGATTTCGGCCAGAGGTCAAAGATCAAACATGAGACGCGAGAGCGAAATAAGGGGAGATAATAGGGTTGATAATATGGTTGAAAGACCAGCTAATAGTGCGTAGGAGGGGTCTGGACGTGTGTATGTATAGGGTTGGTGTATGTATTAGTATGTATAAGGGTGTGTGTGTGTGTGTGTGTGTATGAGAGAGTATTAGTGCGTAGGATTGGTGTGGACGTGCGTATGTATGGGGTTGGTGTATGTATTAGTATGTATTAGTATGTATAAGTGTGTGTGTGTGTATGAGGGAGTATAAGTGCGTAGGAGGGGTCTGGACGTGTGTATGTATAGGGTTGGTGTATGTATTAGTATGTATTAGTATGTATTAGTACGTATTAGTATGTATTAGTTGGTGTATGTATTAGTATGGCACATCATATATGATGTGATGTGTGAAGTCGTGTGGTGTAGTGAGGAGAGAGGGGGGGGGAAGGGGGAGAGGAGAGGGGGAGGAGAGGGGGAAGAGGAGAGGATGGGGAGAGAGAGGAGGGGGGAGAAGGAAGGGGGGAGGAGGGGGAAAAGGAGGAAAGAGGGGAGGGGGAGGGGGAGGGGGAGGGGGAGTGAGGGAGCAGAGGGAAGGGGAAAGGGAAGGAGGGAGGGAGAAAGAGGGAAGAAGGGAAGGGGAGTAGGGGTGAAAGGATGAGGACTGAAGAATTAGGGGTCGGGGGGAAAAGGATAGGTGAGGAGGGGGAGAGGGGGGTTAGATGAGGAGGGGGGAGAGTTGAGACCAAATGGCGTATAAGAGCGAAGAGAGAAGATTAATTCCTGTTCACTCACGGCGCAACGGGAATCCGGATGGCCTCTGTGTAAGGACAACCGAACACAGATAGGTGTTGCAAGGAGTGACCGGTGGAGCGGAAATGGCGTGAGACCGGTGTGTCGTTCGCAAGGTGGATGTCACGAAGGTGTTCCGCGAACCGGTCAGCCAAGCGGCGTCCCGTTTGTCCGATGTACAAGGAATTGCAGAAAGAGCAAGAGATGCAATAGATAATATTGCTGGAGGTGCAGGTGAAGGAGTGGATGATGGGATAGGGTCGATGGTGGGTGCTAGTGAGGGGGGTGGTGTTGGAGAGGTAAGGGCAGTGCGGCAACGTGGGCGGGAGCAGGGAAACGAGCCGGGTTGGGAGGTAGGGTCAGGGAAGAGCTATGGACCAAAAGGTCTCGAAGGTTGTGGGCTCGTTTGAAAGAGGGGAGGGGTCGGTTAGGGAAGAGGTGTGAAGTGGACGGTCGGACTGGAGATGACGGAAAGCTCGAAGAATGGTGCGTTGGAGACGTAGGGTCGTGGGGTGGTAAGTGAGGGGAAAAAGGAGGCGGGAGACTACAGGGCGCGTTCGGGAGAGAGAGACAGATACACGGTCCACGGACCGTGCTCTGGCAAGGGCGGTGTGGATAGTGGTGAGGGGGTATCCACGTAGGGTGAAGTGGTGAGCCATACGTTGAGACTGAGTCTCAAAGTCATGGTCGTCACTACAGAGCCTACGTAGACGGAGGAATTGGGAATAGGGGATGGAAAGCTTGGTGTGTTTCTGGTGGTGGGAGGAAGAGAAGTTGAGGTATGAGTGTGAGTCTGTGTGTTTGTAGTGAATGGAGGTGGTAAGAGTGGAGTGAAGAATGCTAACCGAAATGTCGAGGAAGGAGACAGAGGTGTTGGAGATAGTGGAAGTGAAGTGGAGGGCTGGATGGAAAGATTGGACGAAAGAGAGGAAGGAATCTAGATGTTCGCGGAGAGTGAGGTGGCACCGATAATGTCGTCAATGTAACGACCATATAGTTCAGGAGTGGGACCAGTGAAATTAGAGAATATTTGGGCCTCAACATAGCCAACGAACAGGTTCGCATAGTTGGGGCCCATTCGCGTTCCCATGGCCACTCCCGAGACCTGATGGTAGAACTCGCCCGCGAACGAGAAGCAGTTCAGAGTAAGGACAAGTTCGGCCAGACGAATGTGTGTGGAGGTGTCAGGTACAGGGTTAGAGCGGAGGTCAAGAAAGTGTCGAAAGGCCTGCAGTCCTTCGTGGTGAGGGATAACAGTATAGAGGCTTTGGATGTCCATAGTAAAAAGGATTTTGGAGGAGCCGGGAGGAAAGGAGAAAGAGTTGAAAAGCCGGAGAGCATGGTTGGTATCGTGGATGTGGGAGGGAAGAGATGCCACTAGGGGTCAAGGACACGGTCGAGGTATTTAGAGATGAGCTCCGTGGGGAAGTTACAGGCGGAGACGATGGGACGGCCAGGGTTGTTGGGTTTGTGGATTTTGGGGAGGAAGTAAATGGTGGGGGTACGTGGGGTTCGCACAATTAGGTTGGATGCGGTGCGGGGGAGACGGGAGGACGAGATGAGGTCGTGGACAGTAGAGGATACCGTCTGTTGGTAGCTACGTGTGGGGTTAGAGGGCAGAGGGGAATAGAAGGATGTGTCATTGAGTTGGCGGAAAGCCTCGGCCCTATAGAGGTCCGCGCGCCACACCACTACAGCTCCACCCTTGTCAGCCGGTTTGATGATAATGTCAGCGCGCCGTTGGAGGGAACAGAGAGCCAAGAGCTCAGCCGGGGAGATGTTGAGGCGGCGTTGGCGCCTGGAGAAGTTGAACCGCTCCAATGCACGCTGACAAGCGCCCGCGAAAAGATCCACTGCTAGGATCTGGCCAGGGGCAGGCGTCCACGGGGATGGTCGGCGGCCCAGGCCAGTGAAGCAGTCTCTTCGTTGGGTGTGGGTGGCGAGTCGTGGTAATGCGCACCCAACCGGACACGGCGCACAAAGAGCTGTGGACATCAACTCGCGTCTGGAATTCCTTACAGGATGGAGTGAGGGGGATGAAACGCAGACCCCTACCAAGGACGGAGCGTTCAGCCGCAGAGAGGGGAAGATCGGGGGAATGGTAACAACAGACGGAAGTGGAGAAGGGGTGGGTGGAATAGAAGTAGGAGGGGTGGTAGGTCTCGTGGAGGTCTGAGGGGGAGGGATTGGGGAGGTGTGTGGGGGTGGTTGGGCGGGGCAGTAGGGTTAGGTGTAGGTGGATGGAGCCTATCGGGAGGGGAGAAGGGGTTGTAGGGAGGGGCAGTGGGGTTAGGTGTGGGTGGATGGAGCCTATCGGGAGGGGAGAAGGGTGGTGGAGGAGTTGGGGTAGTGGCGTCGGGTAGCGTGGAATGGAAGAGTGATTGGAGTTTACGAAGTTTGGTATCAGAAAGAAATTGATGGAAGAGTTGATTCAAATGGATAATGAAGCGTAGCGTGTTTGGAGCATAGAGAGGCGGCAGAGAGGAGAAGACGGTGGAGAAAGCAGGAGGAAGAAGGCGGTTGATGGCATGTAGTTTGGAGAGATTGGAGCGAATGGTGGCCCGCATAAGGCGGTAAGATGTGGTGCGGAGTATGGGTAAGATGGAAGAATCCGAGTGGAGAGCAGGGTGGAAGTGGAGGCGGAAACCTTTAGGGATGAGTCGGTGATGTAGGCAGCGGCTTAGGAAAGAGACATGGCTAGAGAAGCGGGTTTTTTTAAAAAGAAGTAGAGAGAGATTAACGGACGGCTGAAGGCAATATACAGGAAGTGAACGGAGATGATCCTTCAAACGGTGATGGAGGGTGAGGAGGTAGGACCTAGGATCCGGCATGATGGGATAGCGGAAAAAAAAACGTTCGAAAAAACAAAAAAAACAAAAAACAAAAATTATCGTATGAAAAAAATAGAAAAAAAGGATAGCGAAAAAAGGGGAAAAAACAAACGTTCAAAAAAACAAAAAATAATAATCGTATGAAAAAACTAGATAAGTAAGCGATAGGGGCAGAAAAGACGGGGTAAACGGAAAAGGGAAAGAAAGAAGGGAAGCAGAGAGAGGGGGAGGCAAAAAAAGGGGGGTGCAGGTAGAGGAAACGGAGTATGGACATCCAGAGAGGGAAGAAAGACAGAAAGGAGAACAAAAATGCAGGAAAATGTGGAAAGCATGAAATGAATGTAAAAAAAGTGGTAATATAAGAGAAAATAAAAATACAACAAACGGGACAGTTTATGCGAACAAGTTCAAGGTTGAAAGTTCAAGGTGAGAGATGTGTGTAGACGTCGTGGTATATTTTTTAAGGATTTCACATCAATGCAAAGTCACTTTGATCCGCGAAAGAGAGGTGCAGCCAATGGTAAGTATCCAAGAGGTAAAGAAAATCCAAGGTAGAGGTAAGTGTTGATAGTGGCATTGGTAGAATATAGGATGAAAGTGAGACCACGTGAGCGCATAATATATAACGGGAAGCTTTATGAAAATAGACAAAAGACGAAGGCAGGTGGAAAACAAACGAACAATTGTATTAGTATGGCGCTCAGGAAATATAAATAAAACAAGTCTTTAACGTTTCGAGCCTACGCTCTTCAACAGAAAGATACACAGAGAGAAAAAAAAACACAGAAAAAAGGAGAGAAAAAAAATGCGTCCAGTAGCTAACGAATCAAATCAACATGGCGATCTGATTTCGGCCAGAGGTCAAAGATCAAACATGAGCCGCGAGAGCGAAATAAGGGGAGATAATAGGGTTGATAATATGGTTGAAGGACCAGCTAATAGTGCGTAGGAGGGGTCTGGACGTGTGTATGTATAGGGTTGGTGTATGTATTAGTATGTATGAGGGTGTGTGTGTGTGTGTGTGTGTATGAGAGAGTATTAGTGCGTAGGATTGGTGTGGACGTGTGTATGTATGGGGTTGGTGTATGTATTAGTATGGCACATCATATATGATGTGATGTGTGAAGTCGTGTGGTGTAGTGAGGAGAAGAGGGGGAGAAGGGGGAGGAGGAGAGGGGGAAGAGGAGAGGATGTGGGAGAGAGAGGAGGGGGAGAAGGAAGGGGAGGAGGGAGGAGGAAGGAGGAAAGAGGGAGAGGGGGAGTGAGGGAGCAGAGGGAAGGGGAAGAGGGAAGGAGGGAGGGAGAAAGAGGGAAGAAGGGAAGGGGAGTAGGGGTGAAAGGATGAAGGACTGAAGAAGTAGGGGTCGGGGGTAAAAGGATAGGTGAGGAGGGGGAGAGGGGGGTTAGATGAGGAGGGGGGAGAGTTGAGACCAAATGGCGTATAAGAGCGAAGAGAGAAGATTAATTCCTGTTCACGGTGCAAACGGGAATCCGGATGGCCTCTGTGTAAGGACAAACCGAACACAGATAGGTGTTGCAAGGAGTGACCGGTGGAGCGGAAATGGCGTGAGACCGGTGTGTCGTTCGCAAGGTGGATGTCACGAAGGTGTTCCGCGAACCGGTCAGCCAAGCGGCGTCCCGTTTGTCCGATGTACAAGGAATTGCAGAGAGAGCAAGAGATGCAATAGATAATATTGCTGGAGGTGCAGGTGAAGGAGTGGATGATGGGATAGGGTCGATGGTGGGTGCTAGTGAGGCGGGTGGTGTTGGAGAGGTAAGGGCAAGTGCGGCAACGTGGGCAGGAGCAGGGATATATGTACATATATAGATGTATTTGTATAGATGTATAAGTATACATGCATATGTATAGATATATTTGTATATATGTACATGTATGTATATATGTGTATATATATGTATATATATATGTATGTATATATGTATAAATATATGTATGCATGTATATATATACATATGTGTACACACACACACACACACACATATATATATATATATATTATATATATATATACATATATATTATATATATATATATATAGATGTATATATATAGATGTATATGTATATATATGTATATGTATATATATGTATATATATACTTAAGTGTGTATATATATATATTTATGTATATATATATGTATAGATGAATATGTATATATGTATATATATACATAGATGTATACGTATAGATTTATATGTATATATATATATGTGTGTATATATATATATATATATATGTATATATATATAGACCAATATGTATATATGTATATATATAGATGAGTATCTATATATATATATCTATATGTATATATATATATATATACGTATATATATTTATCTATATATGTATATGTATGTATATATATATGTATATTTATATGTTTATGTATACATATATATATATATATACGCATATGTATATATATATATATATATATACGTAAATGTATAAGCATATATATATATATATATATATATATATATATATACGTATATATATGTTTTGTATCGTCTCCTAAATGTTTTGCGTTCTTGTTCCAGTTTGTATTTTTATACATATATATATATGTATATATAGATCTATATGTACATATATTTATATGTATGCATGTATGTATATTCTAGTAAAGGTAATACACCCCATTAAGTGATCATAAATCCAATGAAAATACTGGTTACTTACCAATTTATAGAAAGTTCAATTATAAGGTAACCATATAAACCGTGGTTCATATATTTGTATATTTAAAGAAGATAATGGAGAGGTAATTAATAAAATTATTTATTAATTATAAAATACGACAACGTCTCTGACAGCTGTTTCGAATCAGAAATCTTAGGTAATCTCTCTATATATAAAGCTGAAGTTGTCTGTGTATGGCAGGTTTGGTAGCCTTCAACTAACACTATCTCCTCCGAGACCCTGCGGCGCAAGTTGACCAAAATTGAGTGTGTGATAGAAAAAGGCTTGCTCTTCCTTCCGTAGAAGAAAGAATTCAAATCGGACCATGTTAACACCAAAAATTATTTACATCAAAAAGGTGCTTTTTTTCTTTGAAAATCCCTATTTTTTACGATTCTTTGACTGCTGTGTCGCCATTTTTCGGTGTATTTCAACCAGAAAAATGTTCACTTAAAGAAAATAACAAGCTACGTAATGCAAAATTTTTACTTTTAAAAAATTCTAATTCTAAAAGATCGAAACAAACTCGAGCAACGCCGGGCGATACTGCTAGTTAATTTATAAAATTAAAATTATGAGATGAAACTTAGTAGTAAATATATACCTATTTCTTTATTACCCACAAGGGGCTAAACACAGAGGGGACAAACAAGGACAGACATAGGTATTAAGTCGATTACATCGACCCAAGTGTGTAACTGGGACTTAAGTTGTCGACCCCGAAAGGATGAAAGGCAAAGTCGACCTCGGCGGAATTTGAACTCACAACGTAACGCAGACGAAATACCGCTAAGCATTTCGCCCGGCGTGCTAACGTTTCTGCCAGCTCGGCGCCTTATAGTAAATATATACCGATTAGTAATACATGTTGAGATAACGGCTATAAGCAATTAACTGATAGCATATATACAAAAGATGTCGGTTAAAGGAGGCCTCCATCTAACACTGAGGGAGAAGGCAGTGTATATTTTGCGTCTTAAATAAAGAAGAGATTAATATAATATCAAAGGGTATTGAGAAGAAGGAAAAGAAAAAGGAAAAAAAAGGGGGCAGAAAAACGCAGGTATATATAAATATATAATAATGCCATATAATATCATATTTATCATCTAAAATACTGCAATACAAAAAAAATTTGAAGATATAAAATTTAAGTTAAATAGAAGCAAACAGTCGCAAATTATGTATTAACCGAATTTATCAGAAAGGGAAAAATAAATTCTAAATATAATAATAATAATAATAATGATAATATTAATAATAATAATATAATAATAATAATAATAATAATAATAATAATAATAATAATAATAATAATGATAATAATAATAATAATAAAATGCTTTCTAATTGATGTATCAATACCGGCAGATGACAACGTGTCTCTAAAAGAAATGGAGAAACTCTCAAAATACAAAGACCTGGAAATAGAGGTAACCAGAATTTGGAATCTAAAAACAGAAACAATTCCTATCATAGTAGGTGCATTAGGCATGATAAAAAAATATTCAGATAAATACATAACAAAAACACCAGGACTTACAAACACATATAACATACAGAAAATTGCACTACTAGGCACTGCACACATCCTACGCAGAACACTTTCCATACAATAACCATCAGAGCATCACAACAAATCACAACACATACCCAAGGCACACAGAGCTGCGTTCGGTAGTGAAGTGAAAGCACGCTATAAAAATAAAACTACTGAATAATAATAATAATAATAATGATGATAATAATAATAATAATAATCGCTTATTGTTTATGTTTATAATAATGATGCAATAAAATTTAATTTAAATAAATAAATGAATAGATTTATGTTTTTTATATGTGTATACAATAACTACTATATAATATGTCTACTCAGATAGAATTATATAGATATATGATTATCCCCTTAATTAAGAGCGGTAGAATCCCTGCATACATGTAGCTATATATCTTTTTTTAAATCCTGGGTAATCATTAACTTCTTTATTTATTCTCGATTGTTTTTTATTTTTATTTATTTTTATTTTATATTTTATTTTATATTATATGTTATTTAGTACTAAAATGTGCCAATTTAATAGCATATGGAGCTATCATTGGGATGTTACTCTGTACTCTTATTAGCAATAATCTCTATGCATTCGATTTAAACACTACCAACCACATGGTTCCGAGTTCAGTCCCACTGCGTGATACCTTTGGCATGTGTCTTCTACTATAGCCTCGGGTCGACCAAAGCCTTGTGAGTGGATTTGGTAAGACGGAAACTGAAAGAAGCCCGTCGTATATATGTATGTGCATATGTTTGTATGTCTGTGTTTGTCCATCCCTCCGCCAACATTGCTTGACAACCGATGCTGGTGTGTTTACGTCGTCGTAACTTAGCGGTTCGGAAAAAGCGACCGATAGAATAAGTACTAGGCTTACAAAGAATAAGTCCTGGGGTCAATTTGCTCAACTAAAGACGGTGCTCCAGCATGGCAACAGTCAAATGACTGAAGCAAAAGAGTAGACTAACCACCAGTGTGACTGAATATTTAGAACGACCATTACTTGTACATCTAAGTGGATTAAAATACATCTAAATCATTAACACTCCAAGTCTATCCCACCGTCCCCACAAGAGCCAGTGTAACCCTTATTGTAACTATAAAGCCATTTGAACCCTAGGCTAATATTCTATAATTTAATTACCTGTTATAATTACATTGAACCATCTAGTTGCTTACGTTCCCTAAGTAATACCTGTATCGTAACATGAACACTTTCTGCTTATATCCAGACTAGCAGTATCGCCCGGCGTTGCTCGGATTTGTTTCGACCCTTTAGAATTGGAATTTTTGAAAAGTAAAAATTTTGCATTATGTATCTTGTTATTCTCTTTAAGTGAACATTTTTCTGGTTGAAATACACCGAAAAATGGTGACACAGCAGTAAAAAAATCGTAAACAATAGGGATTTTCATAGAAAAAAAGCACCTTTTTGATGTAAATAAAGTTTTGGTGTTAATATGATCCTATCTGAATTTTTTCTTCTACGGAAGGAAGAGCAAGCCTTCTTCTATCATACTCTCAATTTTGGTCAACTTGCGCCGCAGGGTCTCGGAGGAGATAGTGTTAGTTGAAGGCTACCAAACCTGCCATACACAGACAACTTCAGCTTTATATAGAGAGACCTTTGATCAAATCTCAGCCTTATTTTTAATGTATAGGAATGTATTATTCTCTAGAATTAATTGAAATACACAGTTATCTCCTTTCAACTATAATCTACTAGCCTAAAAATCGTTTTAACCCAGACACGTTCACATTAACACTTGTATTTTAGACTTTACTAGGAAACTTGTAATTATTACTCAGACCTACGTAATAGCACTCCACAAATACTACCCTATACTAGTATATGTTTTAGAGTTGCTTATCTACAAGGATGATACAAAAATCAGGCTACTTAACGACGAAAGAGTCCACTGGCGTCTGTTTATCGTTTGTTTATTCGTTAACTAAACGCCCCCTCCCCCATTTCTCCCTCTATTTCTCCCGTACCAAAATGCTCGTTGATTAGATATGTATCTCAGATATATTAAAAAAAACAACAAAAAAACAAACAAAACACTATTCACATACCCGCAGGAGTGGCTATGAGGTAAGTAGCTTGCTAACCAGCCACATGGTTCCGGGTTCAGTCCCACTGCGTGGCATCTTGGGCAAGTGTCTTCTGCTATAGCCCCGGGCCGACCAATGCCTTGTGAGTGGATTTGGTAGACGGAAACTGAAAGAAGCCTGTCGCATATATGTATATATATATATATATATATATGTATGTGTGTGTGTGTTTGTGTGTCTATGTTTGTCCCCCTAGCATTGCTTGACAACCGATGCTTGTGTGTTTATGTCCCCGTCACTTTCCTTTTGAGAGTAACTTTCTTCATCTACATACCACAAGATGGAATACCATGGATTTTATTATCAGCTAAATTGAAGTCCTCACCTTAACTTTCCTTACTATGTCTATAATATTATTTTATTTTTTACGTCACTTTATTCTCCCCTACTCGATTTTTTTTTAACTGACTTTCATTCATGTTAGTTCTCTAACACTTGGACCCTCTGAACCTTGGACCCTAAGGGCACATCCATTATCCAGACCTTGTCTGTTCATGATTGTAAGATGGAAGATTTTGTAGCCTTGTGGCAAAACGGCCGTACACTCATCTATTATTATTATTCATTTGTTTATATATATATATATATTATATATATATATATATATATATATATACTAGCAGTATCACCCGGCGTTGCTCGGGTTTGTTTCAACCCTTTAGAATTGGAATTTTTGAAAAGTAAAACATTTCCATTATGTAGCTTGTTATTCTCTTTAAGTGAACATTTTTCTGGTTGAAATACACCGAAAAATGGCGACACAGAAGTCAAGAAATCATTAAAAAATAGGGATTTTCATAGAATAAAAGCACCTTTTTGATGTCAATAATATTTGGTGTTAACATGGTCCGATTCTTCTATCATACTCTCAATTTTGGTCAACTTGCACCGCAGGGTCTCGGAGGAAAAAGTGTTAGTTGAAGGCTACCAAACCTGCCATACACCGACAACTTCAGGTTTATTTATATATATATATATATATATAATTATATATATATATATATATATATATAATATATATATATATAATATATATATATAAACAAATGAATAATAATAAATGAGTGTACAGGTACTAATCCCTTACGTTCGTTTTGCCTCAAGGCTACAAAATCTTCCAAGTTAGTTATCTTCATCAAGTCAGTGATATACAATCATGAACAGACCAATAGTGGTTGACAATGAGTAGGACACTGCTGTGCTCTGAAAAACTTCGAAAAAAGGCAATACGGTAGACAATTACAGACAGATATGCTGCTTGCCACTTATGTGGAAATTATTGACTGGAATAATCGCAGAGTCAATATACGGACATTCCGAAAAGAATGGAGTCCTGATGCATGAGCAGAAGGATTGCAAGTGTAAGTGCAGAGGTACCAGGGATAAATTCCTGGTTGACACAACTGTATTCAGAGATTGCAAGAGGAGGGAAATTAACTTAGCCATGTCTTGGATCGATTATCGTAAGGCGTACGATATGATCCTACATTATATAATATTTGATCCTATTTGGTATTGCATCGAATGTTGAGTGACTGCTTGGAGAAAGTATGGCGAGGTGGAGGACAGAACTGACAGAATATGGAAGAAGTTTAGGGACAATAGAAATCAGGAGAGGCATCTTCCAAGGGGACTGCCTATCCCGACTGATCTTTGTACTGTGCATGATACCACTAACGCTGATTCTGAGGAAAGCAAAGTCTAGGTATGTATTCAAAAACTGCCAACAAAAGTCAACCACTTGTTATTCAGGGATGACTACAAACTTTATGTAAAGATGAATTCCAAGTCTATTCCGCCGTTGATACGGTGTATCCGTTCAGTATTGATATCAGTACTGACTTAAAAAGTGTGGTGTGTTAGACTTGAAGAGAGGCAACATAAAATGTAGGAACGGGCTAGCGATACAGTTGGAGGAGGTCATGAAGCAGATAGAGAATACGAGTTATAAGTACTTGGGGATATTGTAAATGGATAAATTGATGGAGAAAGAAATGACAGAAAAATTTAAAGTGGAGTACTTCTGTAGACTGAAACTGATCTTAAAGTTGAAATTAAACGGAAGGAATAAGATTGATGCTATCAATACCTGGGTGGTTTCACTAGTTAGATATGGAGCAGGGATAATCGCATGGACAGTAGACGAACTAAACAGCTTAGACAGAAAGACAAGGAAGTTGCTGACTAGATATGGGATACTCCACCCAAAACGTGAGATAGACAGACTGTATGTACCAAAGAAAAGAGGGGTAAGAGGACTGATTGGATGCGAACACAGCATTAGAGCAGAAAAAACAACAAAGCATTGTATTTAAAAATGCCACAGAACTACTATTATTGGAAGTAAGAATGTTAGGCTTGTGTAGGATGGAAGATTGCAAAGATAAAGCACTGTACAAGCACTTAAGAATGAATGAAACTGAAAATAGGTAGATAAAGAAAAGAATGCATGGACAATTTCATAGGAATATTGAAGATAAGACAGGCAGAGAAAAAAGATGGCCATGGATAACTAAAAGTGATTTAAAACCCGAAACGGGGGCTGTAGTCTGTGTTGTCCAAGAGCAAGCATTAAGATCGAATTACATCAAATACAGAATAGACAACACAACAGAAAGTGATAAGGGCAGATTTTGTGGACAAAATGGTGACGCTGTGTGGCATATTACCAGTCACTTTACGCCACTAGCCCGGAAAGAATATAAGAGACATCTTTACAATACAGCAAGGATTGTCCATTGGACACTTTGCAACAAGTATGGACTTGACAGAGCAAAAAATTGGTACGAAGATAAACCCGAAGACAAATTCCATGACTTCCAAATACAAATTCAAGAATTTGACGTAATAGAAACAAGCAGAAAAAAAGCTAAGCGTATGAAAACCCGTACTAAAACTGCTGCCTTAGATATTCTTACGGATAAATGACAAGAAAAGCCTTTCAATGGCAAATACCCAAAGAGAACTAATAATGGCGATGTTGACAAAGCCCTTACTCACCAATGGCTAATGGCTTCTGGCTTAAAATCAGAAACAGAAGGGTTTATCACAGCAGCCTAAGATCAATGCTTACCTACAAGAAACTACCAGGCCAACATATTAAAGAACAGCAGCTTCTCAACATGTCGTGTATGTCAACAACAAGATGAAACCATTGATCATGTTGTCTTCATGTGCAGTCTTCTTGCGCCTACAGTGTATCTCAGCAGACATGATTGAGCTGCACAATATATTCACTGAGTAATATGCAAAAACGTGGACCTACCCCATGATAAAAACTAGTAGGAACACAAACCACCTCCAGTGCTTGAAAATGATCACGTCTCACTCCTCTGGAACTTCACCATTCAAGATAGATAGACAGAAAGATTGATGCAAATAGGACATAGGACATCATATCGAAAGACTTCAGATAAAAATTATGCCTCCTCATTGATATGACTGTCTCAATCGATATAAGCGTATCTATCAAAACCTATCAAAAACTGAGCAAGTATAAAGATCTTGAAATAGAAATTAGGAAAATGTGGAACCTGAAGACTAAAGCAATACCAGTTGTCATAGGTACCCTAAAATGATAGCGGAAGGGGCTGATTGCTACCTAGCTCAGATACCAGGAAACCCCAAAATGGCAGGCTTGGCTGTGTGGTAAGTAGCTTGCTTACCAACCACATGTTCCGGGTTCAGTCCCACTGCGTGGCACCTTGGGCAAGTGTCGTCTACTATAGCCTCGGGCCGACCATTTATTTCAGCATCTCTACCAAAATATAATCTCACAATTGTAAAGTGGTCAATCAGTAAATACACTCAATTCACATTACACTCATCTAAAATTTGTTGATTAATTAATTTTGTGCGGATTGTACAACTTCAAAATTATCTCACGTGGAATCTAATTTCTTTTTACAGAGAATGCAGACACTGAGAAACCTAACGCTAATCCACCAGGATACTATGAAAACCCTGGATTCTCACCTGCATCTGGATATCCACCACAACCTGGATATCCACCACAACCTGGATATCCACCACAACCTGGATATCCACCACAACCTGGATATACCCCAGAATATGGTTACCCTTCACTTATTCCAGTGCAACAACAACCACAACAACAACAAACTATTATTGTAAGTAAACATGCTTTCTTTTCATTTCAGTTTTTACTGTTTTACACCAATATATCCTAAAATTGAGATCTTATACAATTGCAGCGTGGAAGGTGTTTATAAGCCATTTAAGAAACACACAAAAACCGTTAGATTCACTTCAACATTTAAATTTAATTTGTCAAAATATTTTCTTAAATGTGTGTTTCTTAAATGGCTTATAAACACCTTCCACGCTGCAATAGTTTTCGTTCCAGCACACGATCTCAGATCAAGTCACTCGCTATGCAAGTACATCTCAGTAACTCATAAGATAAGTCATTCTGAAAATAAATCCACAACTGACAATAAGTTTGAATTATATGCGTGCCAATGGATACTATGAAAATCATACATAGCAGTACACGGCCCAATTCCTTCTTGCACATAGGTCATCTTACTATGATTCTGATAGCCCCCGGAACATAATCATAGCCCGAAATACTATACCTTTTCATACAAGATAATTCCAATATCACACAAGAGTTAGACACACCGGCTAATTGACTAACTCTTAATTTGTCAAAATATTTTCTTAAATGTGTGTTTCTTAAATGGCTTATAAACACCTTCCACGCTGCAATTGTTTTCGTTCCAGCACTCGATCTCAGATCCAGTCGCTCGCTATGCAAGTACATCTCTGAGATCTTATATTTAGCTGGTTTCAGTCATCCAAGTGTGACTATGCAAGCGAACTACCTTTAAGAGAATTCATACCATCATAAAATAAACGATTTATTTTATCGATGTTTATGTATTGAGTAGCCGACATTTTGTACTGAACTACCGTGCTAAGGAGAATATTAAAAGCATATGACATGCTATGCCTGTACATGTGTGCGCATATGCATGTGTGCATTTGTGCGTGCGCATGGCAGGTTTCAACCAACTAAATTCAACTGACAAGCTGTTTTTCTTTTTTTCTCCTTTTTTTACTACCCACAAGGAGCTAAACACAGAAGGGACAAACAAGGACAGACAAACGGATTAAGTCGATTATATCGACCGCAGTGCGTAACGGGTACTTAATTTATCGACCTCGAAAGGATGAAAGGCAAAGTCGACCTCGGCGGAATTTGAACTCAGAACGTAACGGCAAACGAAATACCTATTTCTTTACTACCCACAAGGGGTTAAACATAGAAGGGACAAATAAGGACAGACAAACGGATTAAGTCGATTATATCGACCCCAGTGCGTAAGTGGTACTTAATTTATCGACCTCGAAAGGATGAAAGGCAAAGTCGACCTTGACGGAATTTGAACTCAGAACGTAGCGACAGACGAAATACTGCTACGCACTTTGCCCGGCGTGCTAACGTTTCTGCCAGCTCGCCGCCTTCAGGACAAGCTATTTTTCAACTGAAAACTATGGCAGAGTGTCGTCTCATGTTGATCAAGGTGCTGTGGAGTAGAATAAAACCTGAAGACCTCTGGTTCTGAAGTGAATTTCTTAACTACAAAGTGATGAGAGCACCTGGAAAAGTAAAAGACTTAAATTAATCGATTTTACTTTTCCAATGAAATTAATATAACCTGGACTCAAACATGTGATGAAACTAGTAGAGGCCGGAAAGAGGGTTTAATAGAAATGGCCAAAATAGTCGGCAGAAAAACCAGGTTTTTTGGTGGGGAGCTGGTAGACACGTTAGCACGCCGGGCGAAATGTTTAGCGGTATTTCGTCTGCTGCTACGTTCTGAGTTCAAATTCCGCCGAGGTCCACTTTGCCTTTCATCCTTGCGGGGTCGATAAATTAAGTACCAGTTACGCACTGGGGTCGATGTAATCAACTTAATCCGTTTGTCTGTCCTTGTTTGTCGCCTCTGTGTTTAGCCCCTTGTGGGTAGATAAGAAATAGGTATTTCTTCAGTCGCTACGTTCTGAGTTCAAATTCTGCAGTGGTCGATTTTGCCTTTCACCCTTTCGGAATCGTTAAATTAAGTACCAGTCACGTACTGGGATCGATGTAATCGACTGGTCTTCTTCCACAAAATTTAAGGCCTTGTGCCTATAGTAGAACGAATGATTATTATGACCTCCGACTTAGCGAAGGCGTGGGTATCGTGTTCAGTCTTGCTTGTTTGTTTGTCCGTGGGCAAGATACCTCAAGAACAACTGGATGGATTCGGCTGAAACTTTCAGGGCTGTTTTGCCTTATGACTGGCACAAAATGATTAGATTTTGGGATCGATCCGGTGCCGGACAAGGATTCTGGATTATTTTTCTGGTCTTTTAACTTAATTTTTGAAAGTGGTAGGGTTCATTTTCTAGTATTCTCGTTTGTGAAAGCAGACGAGTTTATTTCCGATATTCTGATTATAAAAATCATCTCCGGCTAATCGTTGAGAGAACGTTGGTGTTGTCTTGGCGGAGATTTGCGCTCTTTGAGTGCTCTTATTATTATTATTATTATTATTATTAATATTAATATTAATATTATTATTATTATTATTATTATTATTATTATTATTATTATTATTATTATTATTATTATTATCATTATTATTATTTATTATTATTATTATTATTATTATTATTATTATTTATAGTAGTAGTAGTATTAGTAGTAACAGTATCATCGCTGTTACCATTTTCACCCTAAGATAATTATGTTATTGCATTCATCTATTCCTTTATATCTGTTTTTGCAGGTAAACCAAGGAAGACAACACGTTCAAAATAATATGGCTTCGGCAGTTCTTGTCACCCTGTGCTGCTTCCTTCCGACTGGCATTGTGGCGATAATATTCGCAGACAGAGTAAGTAGAATATGGACATTCCTTGCTAGGAAGTCCATGCGTAACCAAAAATTTGACGTATAAATATTCAACTTTTAGTGCCAAAATTATGTAAAAAGCTAGTATTTCACTTTGAAAAGTCATGCGTTTCATAAATTTCTTAGTTTTTTATATTACAAAGCAAATAATTGAGATTCGGTATTAAACTATGATGCCAAGATTTGGGAGATCAAGTCTACTATAAGTATTTTTTGGTCACAAACTTACTGTGTTAGATTGCCGCGAAGGAGACATTGTTTCTCGCGTGTTTAGGACCGATTTATGGATAGATAGATGGATGGAGGAATCGATGCTTTAGGAGAGGAATGAGGTTCACTACACCTAACGTGAGCTGTCAACCTTTCCTGCTTTCTTTCTTACTTTCTTTCTTTCCTTCTTTCCTTCTTTCTTTCTTTCTTTCTTTCCTTTTTTCTTTCTTTCTTTCCTTCTTTCCTTCTTCTTTCTTTCTTTCTTTCTTTCTTTCTTTCTTTCTTTCTTTCTTTCTTTCTTTCTTCCTTCCTTCTTTCTTTCTCTCTTTCTTTCTTTCTTTCTTTCTTTCTTTCTTTCTTTCT
The DNA here is from genome assembly GCF_006345805.1 of Octopus sinensis. NCBI lineage: Eukaryota > Metazoa > Mollusca > Cephalopoda > Octopoda > Octopodidae > Octopus > Octopus sinensis. Next base: position 21,251,887 of record NC_042998.1, read on the forward strand.
TTCTTTCTCTCTCCACACACACATCAACAAATTCATTCATATTTATTTAATGGAGAAGATTAGATGTTAAAATGGATTATAGATTTTTTATTCTTCATGAAAAATGAAAAACATGAAAATTTAAAACTACTAGCAGTATCGCCCGGCGTTGCTCGGGTTTGTTTCAACCCTTTAGAATTGGAATTTTTGAAAAGTAAGACTTTTTCATTATGTAGCTTGTTATTCTCTTTAAGTGAACATTTTCCTGGTTGAAATACACCGAAAAATGGCTACACAGCAGTAAAAAAATAGGGATTTCCATAGAAAAAAAATGCATCTTTTTGATGTAAATAATTTTTGGTGTTAACATAGTCAGATTTTAATTTTTTCTTCTACGGAAGAGCAAGCCTTCTTCTATCATACTCTCAATTTTGGTCAACTTGCGCCTTAGGGTCTCGGAGGAGATAGTGCTAATTGAAGGCTACCAAACCTGCCATACACAGACAACTTCAGCTTTATATATATAGAGATAATCCATTTTAACATCTAATCTCCTCCATTACATAAATATGAATGAATTTGTTGAAGTGTGTTTAACAAGTTTAAGCCATATACCGATTATTTCTATACAAGTTTTCATACTTATACAAATTAAAAAAAAGTAAATTCAAAAGTGAAGTATGAAGAAACGACATTAGAAATCTTTGGTAATTTCTCCGATTAAAGGACGATAAAAATATGTTAATAAAACATATATATATAACATATATAAATGTTTATATATATATATATATATATATATATATATATATATATTTAAGTAGGTGAATGAATTATCCTAGTATGGATAATTCGGTTAATCGATACCTGAGTAGCAAATTTACGTCAGAAAACACGGTTGAAGCTACATGCCAAGGGCAAAACCCCGTGTTCCTGTATGGAAATTTGTGTGTTTTTTTTATATGAATAAATGAAAAGAATGGAGTCGAACGAAGATTTTAACAAAATTCCTTTACTTTCGACACATGATTCGATGACTGCATATTCTTAATTCCGAAGGAATAAAGTCTGCATTATGCCGTCTTCTCTTCAGGAAAGACAAGGAGCCTCTATCAGTCTCACGACAAACAAAAACTTTTTGATGACTGCCTACATTGTGTCCACAGGGATAACGAGTGTTTTTTTAAAAAATTATCCGTTATTAGCAATGACGTCAAAATTGGTTGGAAGGAGGAAGTATTAAAAATAGGAAGGGAACAATAAGTTTGTTGTATGAATGGGGATGCGCGGGTGTTTGCTTATGTTAATAAGTGTGAGTGTTTATGTGTGTGTATGAGTGTGTGTATATAACTGCTTTTGTGTCTATGTATGTGTGTGTGTGTAATTGTGTGTGTGTGGGGGGGGGACAATTGTCAAATATATCTAGTAGTGATGTGACAAATTTGCGTCTGTGTGTTTGATTGGGCGTATGATAGAGTGAGAGAGAAAGAGAGAGAAGGGGAGATGGAAAGAGATAGAGATAAACATACGCCAACGGTATATAGAGAGTACTGCTCCATATAACGGGTTAGAAAGAAAGAATTTGTAAAGGAATTTAAGGAATTTTGTTAAAGTCTTCGTGCGACTCCATTCTTTTCATTTATATATATATATATTTTGGCAGTGTGGTTAGTAGCATTTCGTTCGTCCGTCTTTATGTTCGAAGTTAAAATCTGCAGATATCGATTTTTACCTATTATCCTATTATCCTTTCGGAGCCGATGAAATAACTACCAGTTGAGCACTGGAGCCCATGTAATCGACTTACTCACCATCGCAACATTTGAAACCAAAATATATTCGCTGCTTTTGAGGTTTATTAGCTTGTTTTCATTTTTATCTTCTAGGCAAACACATCGGCCCGAAATGGAGATATAGCGTGTGCACTGGAAGCTAACAACCAAGCAAGAAAATTTATCAAAATATCACTTATTGTTGGTACCATTATAGTTATCCTTTATACTGTACTGATAGTTTTAAGAGTTACTCAAGAAACAACAGTTTACTACTAGATAGTAGTCTTGTCCATAACTGAAAGAAGGCATTAGAAAATTCAGAAGATTCATATTTAATGAAGTGTTTTCAATTTTGCTTTATCTCATGTTTAAGTCTAATCATATAAAATACTCTTAGAATTTCCAATCAACATGCATTTTATAACACTGGTCAACACATATGTTCTGGCACAAGGTTTATCAATTATTTTTAGCAAATTTTAGCCTGCTGAATCCAGATCTGGCATCATATTTTGTCTACAACATCAGATTTTTGAAACATGAAATCTTTTAGTTTTGCTATAAACAGCTATTCAATACTTATAATGGAAGAATTAAACTTACACAAATGCAATTTTTAATACACAATATGTCCTTTTTCAAATCTAATAAATCAAAACACAAAGGCGGCGAGCTGGCAGAAACGTTAGCACGCCGGGCGAAATGCGTAGCAGTATTTCGTCTGCCGCTACGTTCTGAGTTCAAATTCCGCCGAGGTCGACTTTGCCTTTCATCCTTTCGGGGGCGATTAAATAAGTACCAGTTACGCACTGGAGTGGATATAATCGGCTTAATCCGTTTGTCTGTCTTTGTTTGTCCTCTCTGTGTTTAGCCCTTTGTGGTAAGTAAAGAAATACATAATGGCAGATAAAATTCCACTGAGCCTTTGTCCCGCGTGATGTTTTAGATAATTCTAGTGATAAAGGTTAGTAGTGAAAATTAAATTCAAATATTGACCACGAATGTAGAAGAATATGTGTCGTTGCTTTCATCCTTAAATATTCTTGGCCAACAAGGGGTTTGATATTTCTTTTGATATCGTCACAGAATAAGACGTGGAGTTCACGACAAACCTTGAAATAATTATACAATAATTAATTCCATTTTCAATTTATGTATTAAACTTTAGCCTATGTTATTCGTTTTAAAATGACATCTCAAAGTATTTACTCTAATAAAGATGATTCTACATTTTAACTAATACGTTTATAACTAAATGAAATGATAGCATTTTAACATTGGTAAACGCACCAATAAATCACCTTGTACATTATATGTAATCAACATTCAATGAAATAAAGCATTAAACTCTTCGTCAAAAATTATGTTGTGGCTTTATGACTTAAGAAATTTTAATAACACCTTGTGCCTTCATTATCATCATCATCATCACCACCACCACGATCATCATCATCATCATCATCATCATCACCACCACCACCACCACCACCACCACCACCATCATCATCATCATCATCATCATCATTATTATTATTATTGAGTGAGAGAGCAGTTCATGCCATGAAAGTGACACTGGGGTAAAATATACGAAGCCCAATATACCCATCATGACCACCCATCTGATAAGGGTACACCAGGCACATGCATCACAACCATATGTGCGAGACATGGTGATCTCATATCAAGATAAACAGCACATGACCTTGCAGGTGGGGCCCAGTTAGAATTTTCTTCAGGTTGAGTAGCCCATCCCGCTCATTATTATTATTATTATTATTATTATTATTATTATTATTATTATTATTATTATTATTATTATTATTATCATACGACAACAGATTAGACTGTTGGAAAAGGAAAAACCTAACATCGGGCTACACCAAGTAACCTTAAATGCCAAGATTCCTCCTAAGTATCCTACCTGTCCCTAATAACACTGTTTTCTGCAGCTGTACTACACTAGGTTTTATGCCTATTTCCTCTATCCATACGTTCAAATATTTAGGGATAGTTCCCAATGCCCCTATACTGGGATACATTTTACTCGTACTTTCCATTGTCTCTGTAATTCAATGCCTAGGTCCTGGTACCTTACTATTTTTACTATACCTTTCATATTAATTTTTACATCATTTGGGATTGTAAAGTCAATTATCTGGTGCTTTCTATTCTCTTTATCTACTACTACTACTGCTACTACTACTACTACTACTACTACTACTACTACTACTACTACTGCTGCTGCTGCTGCTACTACTACTGCTGCTGCTGCTACTACTACTACTACTACTACTACTACTACTACTACTACTACTACTATACTAATACTACTACTACTACTACTACTAAATCAGGCCTTCTCGCTTCTGTTCCTTAAGTCCCACAGCTTATATTTCTTACTTTCGAGTATTTTACTAGGTTCATGTTCATACCATTTATCAGTATGGTCTAATCCTAGCTTTCTGCATAACTCCCAGTGGATTACGCTCCTCAGGTTGGCATGTCTTTTCTTCTATCTTTTCTAAGCCAGCATACTACATTCATTTACTAGAGGTGTAGTCAAAACGTACCCGAACGTTGGCCAAAATCAAGTAATATTAAAAAACTCACTAGTTTGATTTAGTCTCTTTTAAAGTATTCGCCTTGGGCGTCTACACACTTCTGACAGCATTCCTTCCACTTCTAAAAATCACTTTTTGGTGTGCTGTAGAGCTGTGAATCGAATTTTGCTTAATGTTTTCTGTTGACTAAAATCTTCTCCCCTTGAGTGTATTTTTGAGCTTTGGGCGTAGCCAAAAGTCACTTGGAGCCAAGTCTGAGGAGTAGGAAGCCTGACGAATAAGTGTAGTAGTAGTAGTAGTAGTAGTAGTAGTCGTAGTAGTAGATAAAGAGAATAGAAAGTACCAGATAATTGACTTTACAATCCCGAATGGCTGCACTAACGCAAGGGTTAATATGATTAATAAATTCATTGATACGAACAATCTAATTTTTATTACAATACATACTAGCAGTATCGCCCAGCGTTCCTCGGGTTTGTTTCGACCCTTTAGAATTGGAATTTTTGAAAAGTACAAGTTTTTCATTATGTAGCTTGTTATTCTCTTTAAGTGGACATTTTTCTGGTTAAAATACACCGAAGAATGGCGACACAGCAGTCAAAAAATCGTAAAAAATAGGGATTTTCAAAGAAAAAAAGCACCTTTTTGATGTAAATAATTTTTGGTGTTAATATGATCCGATTTGAATTTTTTCTTCATACTCTCAATTTTGGTCAACTTGCGCCACAGGGTCTCGGAGGAGATAGTATTAGTTGAAGGCTGCCAAACCTGCCATACACAGACAACTTCAGCTTTATATATATAGGGATTAAGAGAGATTTAGTAAGCAGTGGTGGAACATGGAGTTTGTAACCTTGGTAGTCATTAGCAAGTGATTTAATTTTTAATCGCTTAAATGTTTGGGTCTTTTGCAATTTTGCCCCCACGTGTGCCTATGAGGGAAGATATATTTAGGAACGTGTAGACCTTTACTTGTTCATCTAGTATTAACACTACTTGGAATTTTGCTGGCTATTTAGGATGTCAGATTCAGCGTTATATTTCGGAGGTAACTTCCACTAGCATGCATCGCCCATATAAGTTGTCTCCCCTTTACTATAAAGAAAATTACAGCCGTTTAGCTAATAGTATTTATCTTTTTATTTTATTTTCATTTATGTTATGTTGAGATGTAGAAGGGCGTAAGCGGCTTCGTGCTTATGCCCTTCCATTACGGACAACAAGTGGTGGTATCTAGAATATTTCAGTAAGTTTACCATAGGCGCAGGAGTGGCCGTGTGGTAACTAGCTTGTTTACTAACTACATGGTTCCGGGTTCAGTCCCACTGCGTGGCACCTTGGGCATGTGTCTTCTACTATAGCCTCGGGCCGACCAAAGCCTTGTGAGTGGATTTGGTAGACGGAAACTGAAAGAAGCCCGTCGTATATATGTATATATATATATATATGCGTGTGTGTGTTTGTCCCTGATGCTGGTGTGTTTATGTCCCCGTTACTTAGCGGCTCGGCAAAAGAGACCGATAGAATAAGTATTGGGCTTACAAAAGAATAAGTCCCGGGTCGATTTGCTCGACTAAAAGGCGGTGCTCCAGCATGGCCGCAGTCAAATGACTGAAACAAGTAAAAGAGTAAAGCGAGTAAGAGTACATAACAAAATGATAAAGAGTTATAGCAGCCGGATATATATAACTCTTATTTACGTGTAAGCAATGCATGAACTCATGTATGTTACAAAGTATTTGATAAAGAACAATATCAACTTCAAACAGGTATCCGTCTCACATTAGGAAGTTGACTTATGACGTCACTGATATAAACTATTGTTTACTCAGTCCAAAGTCTACAACCAGTAGAATAGTTATATTTTCACGCGCAAGTCAAGTAATATCACTAATTTTGTCAGCTTATACCATTTCATTCTTCTATAGCTAAATCCACTTCACGCAGCAGCTTCTCTTCACAAATATGGATTTAAGTAAGTATATATTATTGACTTTTATATAATTCTTCATTATATATTCTCAACCATACTTAAATGGCTCTATAACACTTGTGTAAAAAAAATACGTTAATAATTCACTAGTCCTCTGTCAGTTCACAGAAGTTAAAGAATATTGTAATATACCTTCAGTTAATTAGATTCAAATTAGATCAAATAAATTTATAGCTGAAATATTTCTAAAACTGTGTGTGTGTGTGTGTGTGTGTGTGTGTGTGTGTGTGTGCCAAATATACACGTTTTATTTATTATTTTGCACGTTACTTAATCATCGGTATAATGTTATTTTATATTTAAATTTCTATTATATGTAATTTTCTAGATGTGTAATTTAATTGTTCATTTTGAATTGATAAAAGATGTTTTCTTTTCCTTATAATATATATATATATATATATATATATATATATATTATATATATATATATATATATATATATATTATATATATATATATATATATATATATATAACTTAGAATAACTTAGAAAGGTTTTGGCCAGTATTGGCCCAGGCCATGTCTAACTTAATAGCACCACCTGGCGAAGTCTTTCAATCAGGATTTGGGCACCAAGGCCCATTCGAGCAGAGAGTTATTGTTTGCGGAGACATCCGGGTGTGGGGGGTTTGTCCGGGACTGTTTGAAGGAATTTGTCCAAAGACTTCTTTAATTTTGTGTGGTCAGTTTCTTTTTGACGTGTCTGGTGTAATGTTGAAGAGAGCGGGTCCAAGTGAGGTGAACTAGTTGTGCCGTATTGTCGTTATGTGATGCGATTTAGATTTTT
>NC_042998.1:21263984-21266440 GCF_006345805.1 Octopus sinensis
GTCGAGCGATGATGAACCCAGAACCATGTGGTTGGCAAGCAAGCTACTTACCACACAGCCACTCCTGCACCTAAGTTGTTGAAATATAGTTTTTTTTTGTCGTGAGAATCAAAGAAACCCAAGAGAGACAGACCACTCCTCTCCACATTTTTCCGTCTTCAATCCAAAACAATCTTCCCACCCACCGAGAAATTAAGTTTGAAAACAAATGTATGTGTGTGTGTGTGTGTGTGTGTGTGTGTGTGTGTGTGTGTGTGTGTGTGTGTGTGTGTGTATTTCTTCCAAAGTAATATTGACATTTTCATCATTTGGGTTACTCCTTTACTCCTTTACTTATTTCAGTCATTTGACTGTGGCCATGCTGGAGCACCCCCTTTAGTCGAGCAAATCGACTCAAGGACTTATTCTTTGTAAGCCAAGAACTTATTCTATCGGTCTCTTTTGCCGAACCGCTTAGTTACGGTGACCTAAACACACCAGCATCGGGGGGACAAACACACACACACACACACACACACACACACACACACACACACACACACATACCAAATCCACTCACAGGGCTTTGGTCGGCCCAAGGCTACAGTAGAAGACACTTGCCCAATGAGCCACGCAGTGGGACTGAACTTGGGACCATGTGGTTCGTAAACAAGCTACTTACCACACAGCCACTTCTACGCCTATATTTCTTATTACCTTCATTTTTTAAAAGTATTTTTATAGCAAATTAAGTTAATTAGTGTAAAAATAATCAGTAATTGAGCATTAATTATCAAAGGTGCGTTGCTAATTAAGATCATTTCACAAAAAATATAAGATACCGGTATTCTTTTTCTTCGGACAAATTCTTTGTTGACCAGTATTATTCATATCGTGAGACAGACGCCGCCCCCTTTTCACACACACACACACACACATACACATAAATTTATTATTTTATTGCCCACAAGGGGCTAAACACAGAGAGGACAAACAAGGACAGACAAACTGATTAAGTCGATTATATCGATCCCAGTACGTAACTGGTACTTAATTTATCGACCCCGAAAGGATGAAAGGCAGAGTCGACCTCGGCGGAATTTGAAATCACAATGTAACGGCAGACGAAATACCTATATCTTTACTAACCACAAGGGGCTAAACACAGAGAGGACAAACAAGGACAGACAAACGGATGAAGTCGATTATATCGATCCCAGTACGTAACTGGTACTTAATTATCGACCCCGAAAGGATGAAAGGCACAGTCGAGCTCGGCGGAATTTGAACTCAGAACGTAACGGTAGTCAAACACGCTAAGCATTTTGCCCGGCGTGCTAACGTTTCTGCCAGCTCGCCGCCTTAACATGCACTTATATATTAATGATGTGTACACAAAGGTACATGACAGGTAATCATAATCTGAAAATATGCATAAAGTAAACACATGCAAATATATTATTACAAATTAAAAAATTATAAAACCATACAGTCAAGGAAAAGTTAAACGAAACAGTAAGATGATACATGTTGATTTTATTAGGTATTTCTGTTTATTTAGAAACCTACAAGGAACAGGTCAGATGCTACAATCTTATATTTGACATTGCTCCGCTAAGCGCAGAAAATTTCTGTCTCGTTATTGGCTAAAAATATACAGTTTTTTCGATTTTTAAACCTCTGTAACTTTTTCCTCCAATGTTTTTCTCCACAACATCATTCCTTCAAAGCAATGAGACTGGGTGTTTAAAATTTTATTTTTGGTTCATTAGCAGCAAAAATGTCAATATCAGAAACTCTGAGTTGCTGCGGTACTTTAAACGATCACTTTGAACTGTTCTTTCTTTTTATCCATTAAACAATAGTATTAAGATAAATATTCTTAACAGGCGTAGGAGTGGCTGTGTGGTAAGTAGCTTGCTTACCAACCACATGGTTTCGTGTTCAGTCCCACTGCGTGAACGTATCTAGAGCAGGATACAACCAAAAAATTACCTTTATTGATAAAGAGGACTTACAAATTCATAATAATTTAAGTAGCAATAACCACGTAAACAACAGTAGGGATCGCGCCGATAATAGACGTAGGAGTAGATTTAATGTGACATCTTATCTAAATGGTAATTAGAACAAGGATAAGTACATAGACCAAAACATACATAACTCTGATAAGATAATTTTAGATTAAAACTAGGAAGCATACAATTAGTAACATTGACAAAGAGAACTTACTATTCCCTAATAATAAAAAAAGTAACAATTGCCACGTAAACAAACAATAGAGATCACGCCAGGAAATAATAGTAGAAGTAGATTTACGATGACAAAATCTCCTAATGAAATTAAGAATAAATAGGAACATTGAACTGAATACAGGTAATACGGATAACATAAAAACTTTGAGAAAAATAAGAAACATGCAAATAAGAACATTAATAAATACATCGACTCTGGTGAGAGTAGGAACGATTCAAATA
>NC_042998.1:21266540-21279040 GCF_006345805.1 Octopus sinensis
GGCAGTAACATACATTGATTATGTAAACCAAAAGAAGTTTACATAGATAACGCTTTTATATTGTATTTTACTTTTGTTTATGTTTTTTGTTTTAACCTTAAAGTGTATTCTTATTTTTTAATATCACTTTTTGGAATATATTAGCATACATATACATACAATAAAAAAATATATTTCTCAATTTTCTTAGTTGATATAGGCTGTGTGGCAAGAAATTTGCTTCTCAATCACATGGTTCTGAGTTCAGTTCCAATGCATGGCATCTTGAGCAAGTGTCTTCTACTATAGTCTCGGGTCGACCAAAACCTTGTGAGTGGATTTGGTTGACGGAAACCGAAAGAGGGCCGTCGTATATATATATATATAAACTTAGATAAACTTAGATATGTTTCGACCAAAGATTGGTCCAGGCCATGTCTAACTTAATAGCACCACCTGATAGGATTATTCGAATCCTGTTTAAGTCAAGTTTTGTTCAAGTAGTGAGTTCTTGTTGGGTGAGTTGTATCCATTTTGTTCAAGTAGTGAGTTCTTGTTGGGTGAGTTGTATCCAATTATGGTGGCTTATCTGTATTCTTTGAAGGAATTTATCCAGACTCTGTTTAAAGTTGATGGGATCCTTTTCCTCTTGATCTCCCTCGGGACAATGTTAAATAGGGCAGGGCCTGTTGAGGAAAAGAATTATGTTGCAGTGTACATGTATGTTGTGATCTTGAATTGGGCAGGGAACGTATAGCCCGTGGTCCAAGTCTGGATGAACCTTGAAGCTAATGTTTAGGTCGTTTGGGCAAGTTGGCGGTATATTTTCCACATCGTACAAATGATGTACTGCTCACGGCGACACTGGAGGGAGTAAAGTTTCAAGGCTTTAAGGCGATCCCAATAATCGAGAGCAGCCATGCCTTCAATTTGTTTAGTGAGTGCCCTCTGGGGTGACTCAATTCTGGAGATGTTTTGTCTTGTGTGAGGAGACCACAGTAGGCAGCAGTATTCAAGGTGTGGCTGTACAAAGGAGGAAAAAAGTGGTATGATGACACCTTGTTCTCTGGACCGGAAAGTTCTTAAGATCCAGGAACTCATCCTACGAGCTATATCGACCTTCTTGTTGATGTGTGCACTCCAACTGAGATCGTCATCAACAATTACACCCAGGTCTCTGATATTGTTAGAGGCTGTGAGCGGTTCCCCTGAAGGAAGAGAGTATGGTTGTTTTAGTGAGGAATTTCTTCCAAAATGCATCAGCTCAATTTTCCCTCATTCAGTTGCATTTTGTTTCTGTCTGCCCATTGACTCACAGCATATAGATCAGACTGGAGTTGAGTTCGGTCTTCTTCTTCATTGACGATTTGCTGGAGCTTAGTGTCATCAGCAAATATTTTCACTTTGCAGTAATGTACGACACTGGAAAGGTCGTTTACGTAAATTATGAAGAGTAGCGGACCCAAAACAGTTCCCTGGGGAACACCGCTGGTGACTTTTTGCGGGTTTGAGTGGACTCCATCAACTACAACATGTTGTGTTCTATTCGCCAGGAAATACTTAATCCAGTGTAGAACTTTTCCACTGATTCCAACGTTTGCCAATTTTGAGAGTAGGATGTTATGGTCTACCCTGTCGAACGCTTTACTGAAGTCAAGATATATGACGTCAGAGTTCGAACCTGTTCCCAAGGCTTTGAGTACATCTTCAATGTGGTGTAAGAGCTGTGTTAGACAGTCCCTGCCACAGCGAAAGCCATGCTGATTTGCATTTAGGAGTTTGTGGGTCTCCAGGAAGTCAGCTATCCTTGATCTTAACACTCTTTCAAACACTTTAATGATGGGGAGGTGAGTGAGATTGGGCGATAGTTGACTGCGAGGGATCTGTTTCCCTGTTTGAAAAACCGGGATGACCGACTGGGATAGAAACTGTTTCGGTATATAACCTGCGTCTAACGAATTTATCCATAGGTTGGTCAGGGGACTGCAGGTTGGTATCTACATTCCTTCAGGAGACTAGCGGGAAATCTATCAGGCCTACAGCAGAGTAATGTTTGACCTCATTTATTGCTGCTACGATGTCGGTGGCAGTGAAGGTTATGTCTGAGATTTGTGTTGGGAGTCAACTTCGTTCGTTCGTTTCCCTTACGTCAATATCAGTGGGAACACTAAAGACAGAGCAGTATGTGTTCTGCAGTATTCTGCCATTTCTTTAGCATCGTGTTGGGGAATGTCGTTATCATCAATCAATGGCCCAATGGGTGAGACAGTGATTCTATGCTTTTTTGCATAAGAATAGAACACTTTTTGGGTTCTGTTTGATGTTTCTGATTACCCATTGTTCCTCCACAGCTCTTTGATTTTCAATGGAGGTTTTGTATATATATATGTATTATATATATATATATATATATATATATATATATTATATATATATATATATATATTATATATATATATGTATATATATACATATATATACATACATACATACATATATATATATATATATATATATATATATATATATATATATATATATATATACATATATATATATATACATACGTGTGTGTATTTGTGTGTGTGTTTGTGTGAATGTAGCCAAGGCGAGGATGCCTTATCCTCATGAGGGATTATTATAAGCGAAATTTCTCCAGCTATCATTGCTTTGTTACTGGAGATTCTCCTATTGAGAATCACAATCGGGTTTCTTCATAAGGCTTGATCTTGGCTTGCTCTTTGCCTTCACTAACCGAAGATGTTGTCTCTCCGAGCTTCTCGCGGTTTCTCCAACCGTCATTGCTTTGGTATTGGTCGTCATTCAGTCTCCTTTTATTCCAGATGAAAGATTTCTTTATATAATCCTAATATATACATCGACACATCATTAGTGATGTGTTTGAGGGCCATTGCTTTTCGGGTTTTTCCACAATTAGACACCTTTAGCCAGGTAAAAATTTGAAATAAGAAAAATTTGGGCAAACGGTCAAGCCTTTAAAAATAAAACTATCTAAACATTCCCAGCGTATTTTCTAATTCTATTCTCTACATCTGTGGAGTAAAATAACTTTACTTGTTTCATATATTTTATATATATATGTATGCATGTATGTATATATTATGTATCTTTGTGTGTAAATAAATATATATATATATGTATGTATGTATGTACGTATGTATATATATATCACGTGATCACGTGACCGACCAGACCATCAGATGTTGTTACGCATCGCTGGTCACAATGCGTTCGCATTGTTTTTGCCTTCGAATGACGCCACCCCGCTAGCTAAGCAAGCAGGCCAACAGAAGAATGAGTGGGAGAAAGAGTGGTGAAAGAGTACAGTAGGGATCACCACACCCTGCCGGAGCCTCATGGAGCTTTTAGGTGTTTTCGCTCAATAAACACACAACGTCCGGTCTGGGAATCGAAACCGCGATCCTACGACCGCGAGTCCGCTGCCCTAACCACTAGGCCATTGCGCCTCCATATATATAGAGATATATATATATATATATATATATATATATATATATATAATATATATATATATATATAATATATATATATATATATATATATATATATATATATATATATATATATATATTATATATATATATATATATATATATATATATATTATATATATATATATATATATATATATATATTATATATATATATATATATATATATATATATATATATATATATATATATATATATATATAATATTATATATATATATATATATTATATATAATATATATATATATATATATATATATATATATATATATATATATATATATATATAGTATATATACAAACCGTAAATCCTCGAGTATAATCCGCATTTTTTTCCAAACATTTAAAGGTCAAAATCCCGAGTGTGTACTATATACGAGGTTAAAAATGAAAAATATTTTCTAACCAATGTCCGAATCTCTATTTGCTGTCCGGCATTGTTTATTCAAACGTATTTTGTGATGTCGGGCGCGAAAATACCTTAAGCTAAACCTGAAAGCAATGAAGTCATAAAAGAATCATCCATAACTTGCAGTTAGCAACATTTATTAAACGTTATTACTGTTATTTCTTTATTTTCTGCAAACAAAATACACAAAAAGCTACACGTTTGCAATATGTTATATATATAATAATATTAGATGACGTTACCGTATACATCTTTACAAACCAAGGACGTTATATAGATCTCCTTGGCTCAAGTTAGAGAAGGGGTGCGTATTATACACAAGGTCTAGGTTTTTCAGATGTACAGCTCCCTTAAAAACCCCTGTGTATTATACTCAAGGGCGGACTAGACTCGGGGATTTACGGTATATATGAAATAAGGAAAATTATTTTACTCCACACGAAGAGAGATGTAAAAAATATAAGTTGAAAATACGTTGGAAGTGTTTAGATTTTATTATCTTTATAGGCTTAACAATTTGCACAGATTTTTCTGATTTTAAATTTTCTGGCAAAGTTTCTGTCTTTTTCACAAGGCTTAGTAAACAAAAAGAAAATGCAGCAACTGATTTAATTAATTGTTAATATTGTCACCATTCCTCTCTATGACCTCTTTCCATCTCTCAATGAGCTTTGTAATGCCGCCATCATAAAATTCCTTAGGTTATCAAGTGAAAGAGAAAACTAGCACATTCTCGACTTTAACTCTTCAATTAAGTCTTAATCCACTTAAATCCTTTTGTAATATTCTAAAGGATGGTAATCGGTAGGTGCGATGTTTGGAGGATATGGTGGGTGATGTATAATTTCCCAGGCATATTTTCTAAGAACTTTGGTGTGTTGTGCAGTGTGAAGTCTTGTGTTATCATGATAAATAATGATTTGTTTTCGGTTTGTTATGACGTGGGTTTTGGCTGCAAATTTCCTTTCAAATAGTTAGCTGTTGGCAGTTTATATATGTGTGTGTGTGTGTGTGTGTATGTATGCATGCAAACATTTATCTATATATTTATCGATCTGTCAAATGACTGAAACAAGTAAAAAAAAAAGTACAACCTACACAAGTCAATGTGTGATGAACAAAATAGGAATTTTGAAAGAAGTACAAATAAAACTAGTTTATAAACAGTGAATGGCTATAAGGGGTCTACCAAAGTAAAATAGTATCGATCAATCTAGTTTCATCTCCCTCAGAGGATTACACAATTTAAAGCAGTGAAATTTTTCAAGTACCCCACTAGGCATATAATTTGTTTTAGTTGACAAACCATAGTTAAAACAGATTAAATACTCAACATTAGCAATAGTCTTTATTTAAAACTCTAAAGAGACACAACCCAGCACCACGATGTGAGTTGTCTTTCAATCTCGTAGAACGTTTATGTTCTTCGTAATTTTCTCATATTCTCCTCGTTTTTCGTTTCTTCTATGGCTCTACGGTGTAGCCATGTTATTTGAGCCTGAACTATTGCGAAATCTTGCACAGTATATTACACAAGACTGTCCACATATTACTCTGTCTGAGAAACTTGAAGTGGATCACATAAAATACCTGTAATCATTAAATGACATATAAGTGTGTGAGTGTGTATCTTCTGTTTGTATACAAATTGATTATACGTATAGGTATATATATATACACATACATTTTATATATATATATATATATATATATATATATATAATTATATATTATATATATATATATATATATATATATATATACCGGAGTAAACACATAAATGTGAAACAAGGTGGAAAAAAGAGTACTCAAATACCAGTGGTAGAGTAATATGCTTTATTTTAAGCAGCAGAAAATTCAACAAAATCTGTTACTCTGAGTTTCTCGTTGATGTGGATTCTAAAAAGATAGGAAAATATTTACACACAACACACTAAATACACTTGAACACACACATTTAAAGTTAAACAATAAAAAAGGTGGGGGGGCGATGATGGGTAGGTGAAAGAAACAATAGAATATGCAGAGATTAATTAGTCAATAGAATGGCTAAGTGTAATCAATTTTGGTGTGTTGTGCAGTGTAAAGTCTTGTGTTATCATGATAAATAATGATTTGTTTTCGGTTTGTTATGACGTGGGTTTTGGCTGCAAATTTCCTTTCAAATAGTTAGCTGTTGGCAGTTTATATATATGTGTGTGTGTGTGTGTATGTATGCATGCAAACATTTATCTATATATTTATCGATCTGTCAAATGACTGAAACAAAATCAAAATTTGCCGGCAACGAGAAACTCAGAGTAACAGATTTTGTTGAATTTTCTGCTGCTTAAAATAAAGTATATATATATATATATATATATATATATATATATATAATAAAATATTAGGGAATAAATCCAAACTTACAGGAAAAAATCAGATTTAGGATTGAATCCAATTTTATAGTAAAATATTATATTATATTAAATTAGAGATAAAACCACTATTAGGCAAATCATACAATGAAAAACTTAAGCCAATACATAAGATTAATTAATTTATATTATTTAAATATATATCAAAATTATTAAAAAAGATAATTAATATAACACTACGATCGTTTCATGGCTGTTCAATTCTTAAAAATTTCGAGTTACAGTCATTCTTCAGGTGGTTTACATTTGGCGAGGTTTAATCAATGAACCACCTGAAGAATGACTGTAACTCGAAAATTTTAAGAATTGAACAGCCATGAAACGATCGTAGTATTATATTATTATCTTTTTTAATAATTTTGATATATATTTAAATAATACAAATTAATTATCTTATGTATTGGCTTAAGTTTTTCATTGTATGATTTGCCTAATAGTGGTTTTATCTCTAATTTAATAATATATATATATATATATATATCTATATATATATATATATATATATATATATATATATATATATATTTGTGTGTGTGTATGTGTGAGTGTGTATACATGCATACGTACATACACACGCACACGCATACAGACACACACACATAAAATTCAATATTCAGGATCTGAAATTTATTGGTGATGCGTAAACACGTGCTGTCTCAAACAGATCTATGGACAACAACCTCTACCGCATTTAGTATGTCATACACAGAGTGGGTAAAGAAACTGGCATGGGTGGGTCCCTTATCGATTTGGATAGGTGAAATGTTTTCGATACGGCCGACCACATATATTTGGCGGCCATTCTTACAGCGGTCGGTTTCGGTTCCGTTCTCCGTGGCTGAATTGCAGCAATGTACAGAGACATATACTAGGGAGTTCGGGTGACTTTTTGGAACCATTCAGCACCACGTACTCGGTACGTGAAGGATTCCCTTTCTTGCTTCTTCTCTCTTTTACTCTTTTACTTGTTTCAGTCATTTGACTGCGGCCATGCTGGAGCACCGCCTTTCGTCGAGTAAATCGACCCCGGGACTTATTCTTTGTAAGCCCAGTACTTATTCTATCGGTCTCTTTTTGCCGAACCGCTAAGTTACGGGGGACGTAAACACACCAGCATCGGTTGTCAAGCAATGCTAAGGGGACAAACACAGACACACAAACGCACACACACACACACACACACACCACACACACAACACACACACACACACACACACACACACACACACACACACACATATATATATATATATATATATACAAATATACGACGGGCCTCTTTCAGTTTCCGTCTACCAAATCCACTCACAAGGCATTGGTCGGTCCGGGGCTATAGCAGAAGACACTTGCCCAAGATGCCACGCAGTGGGACTGAACCCGGAACCATGTGGTTGGTTAGAAAGCTACTTACCACACAGCCACTCCTGCGCCTTCTGTATGTATTTACTCTAGAACTACAACTGCAGAGATTAGGGCATCCCACACAAACGAGGAGGCGGGTGAACCATATCGGCATATGCAGATGACGTTACCGTCATGTGGAACCAGGTACACAGACCTGGTCGGCACTACTCCAGAAGAATGCGAAGCTCTGACAGGAGCAAAAGTTATTCAAGAGAAGTCAGTGGCCCTGCCACTCGGCACCTGGAGAGGTAGGTCCATGCCGTCAATAATATCGTGGGACGCTAGACAGAGTTCCCGGTTAAATTGCTTTGGATTTTGTTTCGTCTAGATCTCCGGGTGCAGAAGAACTAGGACAAGGTGATGAGTAGGGTGGCCAATTTCATCCAGAAATGGGCCGAGAGAAAGCTGTCTCTGAAGGGTCGGGCAGGGGTACCGATCGCATACATCGCCTCCGTCATATAATACTTTATGACCGTCGTGCCTTGCCTCAGTTTGCAACAAACTAAACTGCAGTGCATACTCTTCGGTTTACTGTGAAAGGGAGGCGTTCCACTGGTCAGGTGCTCCATTTGTAATCAACCCGCTGAATGAAGAACTTGACATGGCGTGGCTGCTGATGCACAGACATGCGCTCAAGCTCCGACATACCTAGCGCTTCATTAACGGTAAGCAGGAGTGGTGGCCATTTGTCACACACGATCTTCTGCCGCTCGGTTTAGAGTTTTGCTTCAAGTTCCACAAAACCGTTTTCTTGTATTTGTATACTCTTTTACTCTTTTACTTCTTTTAGTCATTTGACTGCGGCCATGCTGGAGCACCGCCTTTAGTCGAGCAAATCGACCCCAGGACTTATTCTTTGTAAGCCTAGTACTTATTCTATCGGTCTCTTTTGCCAAACCGTTAAGTGACGGGGATGTAAACACACCAGCATTGATTGTCAAGCGACGTTGGGGGAGAAACACAGACACACACACATATACACACACATAATACATATATATATACATACATATATACGACGGGCTTCTTTTAGTTTCCACCTACCAAATCCACTCACAAGGCTTTGGTCGGCCCGAGGCTATAGTAGAAGACACTTGCCCAAGGTGTCACGCAGTGGGACTGAACCCTGAACCATGTGGTTGGTAAGCAAACTACTTATCACACAGCCACTCCTGCGCCTATACGACGTAGTAGTAGTAGTAGTAGTAGTAGTAGTAGTAGTAGTAGTAGTAGTAGTAGTAGTAGTAGTAGTAGATCCAGTTTGACCTTCCTTACAAAACTACCACATTTGTACAGGCCAATCGTCATGAAATTACTAAAAGCCGGATGCTAAACCTCGTTGAAAATCCCGTGAGGTGTAAGAAGATTAATTCAATCTGGTAGAAGAGAAAAATATTTGCTATTGATTTCATGACTGATACCCAGGCTGAACAACTTGAGGGAAGTGTAGCAATAATTGTTACCTCAATTGGCTGAATAATTGTCTGATAGTTCGGAACAGAAACCTCTGCATGGCCCATATCAAATAAGCTGCTGTTGACCAGAAGTTATCTTTAGCTACAAACCTCAAGCCAAAGGCTGAGAGCAAAGTTTGCTTCTTAGCTACTCAAGATCAAATCTTATTGAACTGGAACTACCAAATCAATGTGGACAAAAAATGGAGTTGATCCAAAGTGCCGATTCTGTAATGATGAGATTGAAAAAGTGGATCACTTAATGTCTGGATGTAAAGTTTTAGCATTAGTAGAGAATAAATCAAGACATTGACAGAGTTGGCTAATATCTACGCTGGTTATTATATTGCCATTTAAAAAATAAAACTGTCGACAAGTGGTATGGGAGGAAATAAAACGGTTCTTTGCTACTTTCCTGTTCATACAGACACAACAATCAAAGCTAATGAACCGAATATTGTTGGAAAAGACCAAAATGATAAAGTTTGTTTAATGATTGACGTGAGTATCCCCTGTGATCCTAATATTGAGGCAAAAGTATTTGACAAGCTCAGAAAATATAAAGATTTGTCCATTGATAATAATAAAAAAAATCTGGTATCTCAATGCGGTTACAATACCAGTGATTGTAGCAGTACTAGAAATGATCGAACAAGGAACTGAAACTCATGGGAGAAAGTTCCCTGGCTTACTGTCCCTGCAAGAAGAGTAAGATACGTCATAAGTATTGAACAGAGCATTGCCGCTGTATGAACGATAACTTTGTATGTATATATATATTTTTCTTTTACGCAACTTCATTTGGTTTTGTAAATGAACGATCTAGTGTGTTTATCTAAATGGCATATCAATGTAGCCAGTATGACCTAGGTGCCAGAAAGATAGTCGGCAAGAAATGGAAACAAAGTTTGAAGAAGAACGAAAAAAATAATTTTAGTAAAGATACAAGTCTTTACTCAAAATCCTGACTTCATAGAAAACGCACAACATAATTTTTAGTAAAGAAAATAATGGTTTATTTCATTGAATGTTAATTACATATAATATAGAAGTTGATTTATTGATGTGTTTACAGATATTAAACCGTTATTATTTTGTTAAAAACTGCATTAGTCGAATTACAGAATCATCTTTATGAGAGGAACTACTTTTAGATTTAGTTTTAGAAACAAATAGCATATGCAAAATTCCAATATACAAACTGCAAATGAAATTAAAATACAATAATTTGTTGTGAATTCCACTTCCTATTCTGTGACATGATCAGAAGAAATATCAATTTCTTTAGTAATCCAAACATTTTTGAATGAAAGCAATGAGAAATGTTCCTCAACATTTGTGGTTAACAATTTGACACAGTTTTCGTTATTAGACATCATAACAACCATTGCGTAAGATGGCAGATCGTTAGTCCACTGGATAAAATGTTTAGTAGCATTTCGTCTGTCAATCAATTGTGAGTTCACATTTCTTTGAGATCGATTTTGCCATTCATTCTTTTGGAGTCAATAAAAGAAATACCATTTGAGCATTGGCGGTGGATGTAACTGACTTACATCGCCCCTAAAACTGATGAGCTTGTGTCAAAATTTGAAACCAATATCTGAATGGAGGTTTCATTATTAACTATTATAGCAACCATTATCTAAAATATTATTAAAACAGCAAAATGTCAGATCCGTTAGAACGACGGACAAAATGCTTAGTGGCCATTCGTTTGTCTTTATATTCTGAGTTCAAATTCCGCCAGGGTCAACTACACCGTTCATCCCTTCGCTGGATGAAATAAGTTAGAGCAATGGAAGCGATGTAATCTACTATCTCGCTCCCCCGAAAATTTCAGGCCTCGTGCCTATAGTAGAAAGTATTATCTAAGATATTTCGTCGACATGTGTAGAGAGATTTGAGAAATTATTGTGTGACTGGTTTTGTAATTGTATGTGTAGTTAGTGTCCAGTTCGTGCTAAACTGAGATGCTGATTTAAGGCAATATTTTGGAAAAGAGGAAACATTTTAAAAATATGTTTCGCTTAACAACTGTGTTTAAAATAATTTAAAACTTTATTCCTGAGAATGCTATAAAGGACGTGTAAAATGTGTGCAACAGCATCACCTAATACTGAGTGACTAA
Organism: Octopus sinensis; assembly: GCF_006345805.1. NCBI lineage: Eukaryota > Metazoa > Mollusca > Cephalopoda > Octopoda > Octopodidae > Octopus > Octopus sinensis. The sequence goes on from NC_042998.1 coordinate 21,277,869, forward strand.
AATGGATGGATGGAATGACACAAAAGGAGTAAGATAATCTGTAGATTTGCATGGTATTAATCCTTTATTGATTGTAGCGATTAGACTGAGGACGTAGAATTCACCGCTTAGAATCTATATCATTGTTTCATATTAAAAATCATATCAAGTATTACGAAATGTATCATTTGTTGATATATTTAAACACTTTTCCTAAGAATATGTTACATTATTAGAGTTAAACAAGAAGAAAAAAGAAGATAAAAGTAATAACATATTATTTGATATGAATCTTTTAAATTTCATGCCTTATAGGAAATATAGTCTGTAAAGGAAAAAATAAATTACAAAAATGCATACAATAAGAAAAATTCCAACGATAATTGATGAAGCAATAAATATTTTTGCTTTTTTGTTAGCTTCTAGGGCACCTGCTCTATCTCCATTTTGGGCCAATTGATTTGCCTAGAAGATAAAATAAAAGTTAATTTTAACATGAAATTTCACCCCAAATTTTAGAATCATAAAAAATAATTTATCAGGGTGTTTCTATGGAAATTACTTGCCAGTGTTCATGCTAACTTGAGACCAATAATAATATTTTTCTTTATTTCAAGATTCAGTACAATACAAATCAACCATCGTGCTCTAATTCAGTATTACTTATTAGGAGGCTCTGATGTCGGAAAATGAGGACGACAAATTGCCATGTTAAATGAAAAAAGAAATGGTTTCCAAATGGTTTAAAGTGGTTTCCAAATGCCTATTCGTTTTCTTGGTGCAGTGTTTACAGCACACATTTGTTAGGCTCATAAAGTGAGTCTGGGAAAACAGAAAACTGGTTACAATCACCAAGACTACTATCTATAAAGCCTGCGTTCTTAGTACGTTACTTTATGGCAATGCGACACGGAGTCACTACTCCAGACACGAGCTGCGTTTAAACGTCTTCTACCTTCGTAATTTGAGACGAATGTTGGATATTTGTCAGCAGAGTGGTATATTTACCGAAGTGTACAGCGTTACCTATCACTCCGTTAAACTCCAGTGCGAAACTAATCGGTAAGATCGGCCGTAATGGCTATAATAATGTAGACTTCGATTAATATATATATATATATATAACAAACAGTGACAAGTGTCAATGCGTTATTCGAGAGAACCTACTGAAGTCAGTCTGTGACCACAAAATA
>NC_042998.1:21286540-21326540 GCF_006345805.1 Octopus sinensis
CAAGTTTCTAAATTAAACATCAGACTAAAATATGTATCGTACACTAAAAAAATGACGGCTTTGAACGAAATCTCTTCACTGAGGTTTCCTAGCATAGTCGCACTTTAATGATTAAAGTCAGCAAAAGATCAGGCTATTTCGGTGAGGAACAGTAAGAATGAAAGTGGAAAGAACAATATTTACTTACAACAATACCATGTTGGTATTGTGGCTGGTATTGTGGCTGGTATTGTGGCTGATATTGTACTGCAGGCGATGGTGGAGAGAATGCAGTGTTTATAGCAAATGGAGTTGGTTGCCGACGGTTGTCATCTGTAAAAAGAAATTAGATTACAGAAAGAATATTTCAAACGTTACATTCCTTATGAATTTCGTTAATCAGCAAATGTTTTAAGCTGTTTGGTGGCTTAAATTTTTGTCATGAATATTTGATTCTCATTGAAAGAAAAAGGAAAGAATGAATATTAACACCCTGACACCAACCCTACCCCTAAAACAGATTGAAAGGCAATAGATCGATACTAGGGTCATAATTATGGGTGGACACTAAAGAGTGAACGGTTTTGTTATCCAGCTCTGTTTACGAGTGACCCCTCAATTTATGGCCACAGGGTATCTTTTTTCTCGTAAATAACAGGGACATTTTCATATGACACCGCCAGAAAATGTTTACGGCAGAAATTGAATTCACCTCAATAGACGTCATTGATTGGTTGAAATTGCCGAAATGCAAGAGATTAAAGAACAAATAGCTTTAAAACTACAGAATTTTCTCAAGAAAGCCAAGAGAAAAAGATGTTTTATAAACACATTCTACCAGTATACGAAGTTTTAAAATGTTTAGTTACAAAGAAAATATTTTAAAAATCTGCCGGTCAAAGTGAAAAGATCCATTCTTTCTCTTATTCTTATATTTGTTTCAGTGATTTGTCTGCGGACAAGCTCAAGGACCACCTTAATGGATTTTAGTTGAAGAAATCGACCCCAGAAATTATTCTTTGTAAGCCCAGTACATATTCTATCGTTCTCTTTTGCTAAAACGTAAATTTACGGGGACAGAAGCTCACCAAAGTAAATGAATAAACTTATAGATCTTTAAATGAATCAGCTCCAATGAGAACTAACCATGTATGAGTGTGAGTGTGTGTGTTTTTGTGTGTGTGTGTGCATATGTGTGTGTGTATGTTTGGATAAGATGATAAAACATACGTCAGACGTTGCCCAACCGAGGAATTCCATCCGAAATGCGAGAAAAGACGGTGCAAGCAGGGGGTGGGGTGTGATGCTGTGGACGGCATTTAATAGCTTTGGTGTTGGCCCTCTTTGGTGTTGGCCCTCATTTAATAGCTTTGGTGTTGATGGAAAGCTAAATAGTGTAGGTTATATGAATCTACTAAAGGATAATGTTGTGCCATATTTGACTCACCAAATGCCTCCAGGGGCTATTTATCAGCAGAACAATAGTCCTGTGCACAAAGCCAAAAAGGTTATGGAATTTTTTGATCACCATAATATTGACGTAATCGAATGGCCTTTCCAGAGCCAGGACCTGAATCCGATCGAAAAGTTGTGGAATTATGTTTCCAAAAGAGTTCATGCTAAAAAACCATCCAATCTAAAACAATTATTCGATAATATCAATGAAATATGGCAAAACATTCCCATAGAATGTTGTAATCACTTAGCGAATTCAATGCCGAGGCTTTGTTCAGCCGTTATTTAGAATGAAGGCCACGGAACAAAGTACTAATTTGTATTTCGCTCTTGTTGCTCATTTTTGCTACAATCTTAAGCTTTAAATAAAATTATAATGATACGGTCTTAAACAATTTTTGCCAGTAAATTTGAAGGGTTTATATTAATTTAGCACTAGAATTCTTCAAGTTGAATAAAAATAATTATTGTCTGCATCATTTGAAAGATAAATAAATTCAGCATAAGGTGTAAAAGATAAAAATAATTTGTATGGTGTTAGTAACATAATATTTTGCAAAAAATAGAACTTTTATCATCGGTCTTAAATATATTTTCGCCAATGTATATATATATATATATATGTGTACCAAATGTATATATAATGTCTGGGGAGAGTCATATTTTCTTAATATCCTGATATCTAACATGCCGGAGGGAACATTGGGAACTCTAGCAACATATCGTAGAGGCGTAAGAGTGGCTGTGTGGTAAGTAGCTTGTTTACCGACCACATGGTTCAGGGTTCAGTCCCACTACGTGGCACCTTGGGCAAGTGTCTTCTACTATAGCCTCGGGCCGACCAAAGCCTTGTGGGTGGATTTGGTAGATGGAAACTGAAAGAAATTCGTCATATATATATATATATATATATATAGGTTAATAAAATAGAACATATGCATATATATAAACATATATGTACGTACCTACCTCTACATGTACATATACACGCATATATGTGTACAGGACACCAAAAAGACGTCGAACACATAGAGAGACGAAACACATAGACACAAACCAAGGAACAAGACAAGCAAAAAAGGAGAGAGATACAGGACAATAAACACAACGAAAAAACCCCTTCTTCAGTCGCTAAGATTTCATCTACTAAACGTTTCGAAGGATAAAAGCGAGACGTATACTTCGAAGAAAAATTCCTTCCCGCGAAAAGCAAATCAATTAAAATTCTGAGATCTTTTCGCAGAGGGGTAAAAAAAAGGCAAGACGGTAACGACAGTACAAACATATAAACAGTAAAAAATATATATATAAACAGTGGAAAAATAAATATATAACAGTGAGAGACAGGACAAGGAGAACAAGATAAGAAGGGCTGTTAACGCCAGACGAAAAAAGTATTGCAAACGCTGGATTATCGTGGACGACGAGAGAGAGCAAATGTAGTCGACCAGTAGCCTTACAAGGCGGGCGAGAAAAGACAGGATAGCAGTTACGACGGAAGTATCGTCGCAGATGGACGACGGGAATGGGGGAGGAGGAGCAAGAGGAAGAGAGAGAAGAAGGGGAATGGTGCGAGGAGACCATGAAGAATGGTGAAAGGGAGAGAGAGAAGGAAGAATGAGAGAGAGAGGAAGAGACAAGTTAAGTGAGGGAAAAAAAGACGAAAAAGAGAATGGGAGAGAAAGAAAGAAAGAAAGATGCAGAGTCGCGTGAGAGTTAATATCAAGGCTAACTTGATAAACAGAACAATCTTACTTAATAGGGTGCGTGCGTTTAGTCGTATAATAGGTTAATAAAATAGAACATATGCATATATATAAACATATATGTACGTACCTACCTCTACATGTACATATACACGCATATATATATATATATATATGTATATATATATATGTATGTGTGTGTATGTGTTTGTGTGTCTGTATTTGTCCTCCCAACATCGCTTGACAACCGATGCTGGTGTGTTTACGTCCCCGTAATTAGCGGTTCGGCAAAAGAGACCGATAGAATAAGTACTAGGCTTACAAAGAATAAGTCCTAGGGTCGATTTGCTCGACTAAAGGTGGTGCTCCAGCATGGCCACAGTCAAATGACCGAAACAAGTAAAAGAGTAAAGAGTAAAGAGTATGTCATCTAGCGAATCGTTCATATGTGTATAGAACCGCCAGAAACATGACAGGGAATGTATAATGAAGAATTACGAGAAGTCAATGATATGTACTTACTAATTTCCATTTTTAATCAGTAGCTGCAGTTGAGAAGAAGAAAATGAAATGGTATGATCCGGGAAAGTTAGTAAAACTGCTTGCGTTAACCGTCACAAGATATCTAATGGTGCGAACAGGTATTCCGAAGTAAATTTATACCAGCGACGTCTCACATATCTCCACAGGCGTCAGAGTGGGTCCTTTATCATGACGAATTAACTTTCTTGTTGCTCAAACCACTTCATGCATGACTAAATCATAAATGACTGCTGCATGTTTAACAGGTGCAATTCTTCTATCATTTTCTTCTGAAAATGAAACTTAATTTTAGGCCCGTGCAATATTACTGAAACTGTGGTTACCGTTTCGTTTTGGACTTGTCAAGCAAGAAAGAAGTGACTGGAGAACTCAATGAAGTTGCTTCTCAATTTTAACAGTATTGAATAGTTCTCTAAATGTGTATTTGGTTCACCTTTATGCAAGACTTTATGAGCAGATTCCAAAAGCTTTTATATATATACTAGCAGTATCGCCCGGCGTTGCTCAGGTTTGTAAGGGAAATAACTATAAAGCATTTTTAGAGAGTTATAGCCAAAAAATAGCAAAAAAATGGAAAAAAAATGATGGTAAATTTTTTTGAGAGTTAAAAAGGTGGAGTTGCGTCCCCTAGACGGTCTGTGGTTTGGGTTTCTGATTCGCGACCCCATGTCGAATTTATCGATTTTTTTCAGAACTGGGGGAACTTTTCAAAATTTTCGCTGCGTAGTTTTGAATTATGACATTGGGCTATGTGTGTGTCAAGTTTCATCAGAATCGGTTGAAAGCCGTGGTCAGGGTGAGGGTACGAGAAAACAGACACACAGAAACGCACAGACAACTGCCGTTTATATATATATATATATATATATATATATATATTATATATATATATATATACACGCATATATGTATGTATATATGCACACACACACACACACCACACACACACACATATTATTTACATTATTATATTATTGAACGGCACGCATTATCTTAAAAATTCTGACGCGCACTCTACAATCTATTTACTCTTTCGTTTTTCTCTCTTTCTCTCATTTATTCTTTTACTTTCTCTTCTCCCTTTATTCTATCATATCACTCTTTCGTTTTTTCTATCTTCCTTTCTCCCCTTCTCCCCCTCTTGTTTTTTCCCATTTATCCGATCTCCAATTTTACCTCTCTCCTTCACAGTTCTCTGTCTGTCATTCTCTCCCTCTCAATTTATCCCTTGCTCACGTGGCTCCCAGGTGACCATCGGTCATCTTTCTTCTCCTAACTTCTGTTTCTTTCCTTCTCTCCGTTGTAGCTGGATCAAGGAAGCCGTGTTCTTGTCTGTCTCCTGTCCAAGCTTGATTTACGCGTTCACCACCACAACCTCGCTTAAGCTTTGCAGCCATTCTTGTTTGTTTTCACGATCCTGTTTGAGTTCCAATTTTGGCCCTCTACAAACCCCCCACATTTTATTCAATTTGCTTTGTGGGAGCAACTGCATTATCGAAAGTATATCTTGTTGTTAAATGCTCGAAATAGGAGAATATTTCATATTCCATGTTGTACACGTTTCGTGACGTCCTGTGCCCACTATGCATATAATATATATATATATATATATATATATATATATATATATATATATATATATATATATATATATAGTGTGTGTGTGTGTGTTGTGTGTGTTGTGTGTGTGTTGTGTGTGTGTATGTATATATGTATGTATATATATACGTATAGATGTAAGTATGTAAATATACGTATGTATATATGCATATATATATATATATAGATATATCTATATATATATATATATATATATATATAAGATATTATATTTATAATTTACTATATTAATTCAGATAGATAGATAAATAGAGAGTTGGTTAGGATATAAAATTAATTGATTTACATACCGCCAAAATAAAGCCTACGTATGTTTCAATTCAGTCTAACTTATAAATGCCAACTTAATTGGAATACATGAGAAAATTAGAATAAAATAGCATTTTGAATAATATTGAATAGAATCCCACCAGGGCTAGAGTGCAACAGAAATAGCTACTTGTTGATGGATTGGAATTTATCAATACACAAAGAAATTTCAAGAAATATATATCTTTATTGTGTGTGTATGCATGCTAATAGTTTTTAAAAAATGATATCAAAAACTAAAAATATAGTATAAGGCTAAAAAATAAAAATAAATACCAAATGATTAATATACATTATCTGTGTAATTTGTATTGGTTTACATAATCAATGTATATTGCTACCTCTTTTACTCTCTTTTACACTCTTTTACTAGTTTCAATCTTTTGAGTGTGGCCATGATGGAGCACCGTCTTTTAGTAAATGGATCGACACTAAGATTTATTCTTTGTAATCTTAGTACTTATTCTATCGGTCGCCCTTTTCGTATCACTAGTTATACATATATATACATATATATATATATTATATATATATATATATATATATATATATATACAATATATATATATATATATATATATATATAATATATATATATATATATATACATATATATATATATATATATATATATATATATATATATATATATATATATATATATATATATATATATATCAGTTTGCAACACACTTTCTCTCCGTTTCACGAGGACTCAGTAAAAAATTAATTAAACAATATATACTTTTTTAAAGCGTTAACAGTCATCATTCCCCTCTATGTCCTCTTTTCATTTGTCAATGAGCGTTTTAATGCCGTCATCACAAAATCCCTTAGGTTTTCAAGAGATAAAAAAATTAACTCATTTTCGACTTCTGTTCTTCAATTAAGTCTTAATCAACTCAAATGAATCCTTAATCTTCTAAAGAGTTGGTAATCTGCAGATTCGATGTCTGGAGAATATGGTGGGTGGTGCATTATTTCCTAGGAATATTTTTCTAGATCTTTGGCATGTTGTGCAGCATGAAATCTAACGTTATCATATTAAATGTGATTCCTTCTTGGTTTGTTTAAGGCGGATGTTTTGTTACGAAATCTGTTTTCAACAGCGTTAGCTGTTGGTAATTTACATCGGCTGTTATTGTTTGATTATCGTCTAGTAACTCGTAATGAATTATTCCACGCATATCCCACTATACATTCAGAACCTTTCTTATATATTGGCTATATCTGGGATGCTGAGCTGGCTTTTCACCATGGCTGAACCATAGACGTTTCACAGTAATGACTCTCTTCATAAAATGTATTTTCACCTCTCAAGATCGCAATGACACACAGTAGTTGATGTAAAGCAATGACTTTACATCAATGATGTTTCAAGTTTCAAGTCTTCCCAGATGTCATAGTCATCTGATATATTTCTTTTGTATTTGTGCTGTGTACATTTAAGTTTCAGTTAAGGTACTTGAATTGAAGTAACTACTTCTGAAAATTACATTCGAAGCCCATATTTTAAGCCTATATGAAATAATTGAAACCACGGTCTTCTTATTTTTTCTTATGGACTTATCAGGTAAAGAATATATGAACGCATTATATTTTACATTAGCTAAATTGGCTAGAAACATCGATGCAGTTGAATCCCGATTTAAACAGATTTCAGTAGTTCTGTAACTGTGTAGTTTTATCAACCTTTCAGGAAATTCCAAGTAAGTTTGCATGAAACTACATTGTACCGAGTTAGAAAATGAAAGGACAGATATTATGAAGTTTGAAAAGATATACGAGGAAATAGTCAGTAGCATTTTATTCCCTTTTTTATTCACCTTATATCCACTACAAATGTATGATAACTGTTCAATCTCTGATTAACTATCTAGAATTTAAATTAACCGTTTTGAAATACCTAAAACTGTTTGAAAGGGACTTAATTTGTTTATTAGAGTCATAAGGTGTTTTAGACACTACTTACAGTCAACTGTAACTCCTGATTAATTGCACTTCATGTTGAATGATGCTTTATTTTTGGCAGTAGTAAGTCCCTGCCTGGATTCGAACCATCTCACGTCGATTTAGATCTAAGACTCCCAACCTAATTATATTACAATAAAAAGCATGACTCTCACGTAATTGTTGACCGACCAATCAACATCGGTTGGCATGTATCACTCTACTGTGGCAGACATGAATGAACAGTTATCTAAGCTCCCCGCAAAATTGTACTCTGAATGCTCTCGTCGTTTTGTCATAATTTATAAAAAGTTCGCTAATTGAACCTCACAGCTGAGCCATCGCAGATTCTCTACAGAACTTTGTCATTTGGTTTTGCCAGTAGTACTTCCCAGCTCATCCTTATCCATACATAACATACACTGAATACACCTCTGCTAAAAATACATATCTTCATATTTTAATGTCGACATATAAAACACTGATATATCATTTTGTATATCTGCTTTAGCTTCTTTCTTATCTACTATATCTACTTTCTTATTTATTATATTTATAAGATTGATGGTCATATATCACGCTAAAAATTTAACAAGAACCATGTTTTTATCCTTGTAAAAACGTTTTTTTTAAAATAATACAGATCTACAAATCTACTTTCTACATATTTAATACATAAATTATTTAAAATTACCTGCTCGCTTGCCTTAATACAAAGAATATTTATTTATAGAGGAGGTATGATTTACTGTAACCATCAAGAGCGTTAAGAATATAAGTGAAATTAAATCTTCGGTTTCAGGATATAACTCGTAAAACCACATTGCTGTATTGACTTTCCAGAAGTATATTCTTTGTACAACATTGGTATCTTACATAATCACGCGTGTAAACCATATCTTTTATCTTACTTTCTATCTATGGTCCACCCTTATCTCAGTAACGATATATCACTCAGTTGTCTGTGACTGAGTACACCCCACGATGTAAACGATCTTAAGTAACACTCCAAGTCGACTCACGTAGTCTTGCTCATTGTATGGTCTTGTTTCACTTTTGTATTATCTTCCTTTATAATACCGACTTTTCTTCGTAAGCTAAGTTCCCACCGTATCACGGGAAGACATAGGGAAACCAAAGACCCAAACGAAGTTATAAACCAGAAAAGAGAATAAAAATTATCCGACTGGCAGAAGAAGGCGTTTGCATGGTAGATTACCAAAGATAATTGCAACAAATTGTAGGAGTGAGACATGGTTAAGGTTGCACAAAGGAAAGCTGAAAAAGAAGACACAGTTTGTTAGTAGCAGCACAAGACCAAGCTTTAAGGGCTAATTGGATAAAAGCCAAAATAGACAACATCAAGTAGATTGCAGATGAAGGTTATGCCAATCAAAAGAGAAAAGCGTTACTCGTATAGTAAGTGAATGTAGCATGCTCACACAGAAAGAATACAAGAAAAGACATGAAAACCTAGGAAAGATAATCCACTGGGAGTTATTTAGCAAGATAGGATTTGAACATACTGATAAAGGGTATGAACAAGGACCTAGTAAAGTACTAAAATGTAAGAAATACAAGATTCTGTAGGACTTTAACATTCAGACTGACAGAGTAATAGAAGCTAGAAGGCTTGATTTAATAGTAGAAGATAAAGAGAATAGAAAATGCCAGATAACTGACTTCACAGTCCCAAATGATGAAAACGTGAATGTGAAAGGTATAGAAAAAATAGCAAAGCACCAGGATCTAGCCATTGGATTACAGAGAGTATGGAAAGTGCGGATAAAATGTATGCCAGTAGTTATAGGAGCATAGGGAACTATCCTTAATGATTTGAACAAATTGATAGGGGAAATAGGCTGAGAACCTAGTTTAGTACAGCTCCAGTACAGCCCCAGAAAAGAGTGTTATCAGGAACAGCAAGGATACTTAGGAGGGTTCTTGGCATCTAAGGTTACTTGCTGTAGTCCGATGTTAGAATTTTATTTCCTTTCCAACACTCAAATATTTTGTGTGTATATGAAAATAATAATAACAATAATAATAATACTTTCTACAAAAGGCATAAGCCCTGACATTTGAGCTTCACTGATACTTAATAAATCGACCCCGAAAGGATGAAAGGCAAAGTCAACCTCGGCAGAATTTGAACTCAGAACATAAAGACAGACGAAATACCGCTAAGCATTTCGCCCAGAGTGCTAAAGTTTCTCATATTTTTTTTTTGCCCACAAGGGGCTAAACATAGAGGGGACAAACAAAGATAGACAAAAGGATTAAGTCGATTACATAGGCCCCAGGGCGTGACTGATACTTAATTTATCGATCCCGAAAGGATGAATCTGCAAAGTCGACCTCGGCGGAATTTGAACTCAGAACGAAGCGGCAGACGAAATACCGCTAAGCATTTCGCCCGGCGTGCTAACGTTTCTGCCACCTAACAGCTTAATAATAATAATAATGATAGTAATAATAATAATAATAATAATAATAATAATAATAATAATAAGTGTTGAGAGGGATTCTTTGGGGTTTGAATAATTCACCTCTGGAATTATTCAGGGACCTTTTGAGTGGGATGGGCTACTCAACCTGAAGAAAATTCTAACTGGGCCCCACCTGCAAGGTCATGTGCTGTTTATCTTGATATGAGATCACCATGTCGCGCACATATGGTTGTGATGCATGTGCCTGGTGTACCTTTATCAGACGGGTAGTCATGATGGGTATATTGGGCTTCGTATATTTTACCCCAGTGTCACTTTGATGGCATGCACTGCTCTCTCACTCAATAATAATAATAATAATAATAATAATAATAATAATAATAATAATAATAATAATAGCACTGAAATAGTTGACGAACCTCAAACCACTACCACCAAACAAGTAAAATGGATCAAGCAGACTGCAAAAAAGAACAGGCAAGAACAAATTGTGGAGCGGTAGAGCTAGATTCCTCTGTATGGGCTGTATATACTACGAAGTGAAAATGTTGATGATGATCCAGCAACAACCCATAAGTGGCTGAGAAGTTCAGGACTGAAAGCAGAGACTGAAGGTGTCTTATTGGCAGCACATGATCAAAGTCTGCTCACAAAAAACCACCAAGCTAACGTTCTTCAAAACGGTTCTGATCTAAATGCAGATTCTGTGACATACTTGACGAAACAATAGACCGTATCATCTCGGGATGTCCTGTGCTGACACCAAACGAATGCAAAAATCGACACGAGAAGGTAGGACACTACTTAAAATGGAAAATATGTAAACACTACAAAATTCAGCACTCCTGCTTACTGGTATGAACATCATTCTGAGCCAGTTGTTGAAGGTAAAAATGTCAATCGTAACGTAGGTTTAACAACATCGTTGCGCACAAAAACGGGATTCTAAGAAGTAAAGCTCCCTTCAAGGCAGAGCTAAATATGCAGTTGTCAAGTAGGTAAGAGGTTTTAAACAGGAGCTATATATTCAAAATTGGTAAAACTAAAAATTGTCGAGGATAAATTAAATTTATTATTGTTACTGAATATGTTAGTGTTATTTAATTTCTGAACGGTTTTGCTGCCGTTTGTTTATGTAGTTTCAGTTCTTTATCCACTAGTTTCTACTAAGATAGAGACATGAGTAAAATTAATAACAGGGAAACGAAAATAAAACTTCGGAAACAGCAACGCCGCCGTAGCTTACGTGGAAACCATGAGCGTGTTTTCAAGGAGTTAATCAGGGAAAGACTTGTAAAGTAAAGTAAATATAACAAATGATCCAGAGTCCTTGTCCGATACCATATGGCTGTGTGGTAAGTAGCTGGCGTAGGAGTGGCTGTGTGGTAAGTAGCTTGCTTACCAACCACATAGTTGCGGGTTCAGTCCCACTGCGTGGCACCTTGGGCAAGTGTCTTCTACTATAGCCTCGGGCGGACCAAAGCCTTGTGAGTGGATTTGGTAGACGGAAACTGAAAGAAGCCAGTCGTATATATGTATATATCTATGTATATATATATGTGTGTGTGTGTTTGTGTGTCTGTGTTTGTCCCTCTAGCATTGCTTGACAACCGATGCTGGTGTGTTTGCGTCCCTGTAACTTAGCGGTTCGGCAAAAGAGCCCGAAAGAATAAGTACCGGGCTTCCAAAGAATAAGTCCAGGGGTCGATTTACTCGACTAAAGACGGTGCTCCAGCATGGCCACAGTCAAATAACTGAAGCAAGTAAGAGGAAGAAAAGGAAAGGATATGTATGTATGTATGTATATATATATATATATATATATGTATATATATATAGAGAGAGAGGGTGGGTGAGAGAAAGAAAGAGAGAGGGATATATGCATACATGCAGGAAATAAATAGACACCTTTAATTTTCAAAATTTGTGATCTAATCGTCTTAATGTTTTCAGCGGTGTAGAATTTACAATGTAATTATTCTTTTTCATTCCAGATGCCATTATATTAAATATTTGCGAAGAGTAACCATGCCACGCAGAAAAATATTCAGCAGAACTGTCAGATTTTCAAAGAGGTCGTAATTAGAGGCTGGTCTTAGCCAGCAAAAAATTGCCGAAAATCTTCAAATTCCTCTTGCTACTGTAAATAGAATTATAGTGCAATTCAAAAGCCAAGGAAAAGAATCAACAGATTCTCGTTACGGCCGACCTGGGTCCTTGGAAAGGAAACTTCCCTGTTTGAAGAGAATTGTGGAAAACGAACCCCGTTCGAATGTTTCTGACATTACAAAACAGCTAGAAGTTAGTCCAAAAACGTGTGTTACATATCTGCATAAGCTTGGATATTATGGAAGAGCCGCTGGAAGAAAACCTCTCCTTCAACCAAACAATATCATGAAAAGAAAGAAATGGATTAAGGAGATGTCAGAAAAATCCAGTTCATTTTGGGATAGAATGATTTTCTCAGATAAATCCAGATTTGCACTATTTTCAGACAGTAGTCGTTATTGGGTCTGGAGGCTTTTCAATCAAGAATTCCATTTGAAACAACTCCAACCAACTGGGAAACATGGCGGTATCTCTGTAATGGTATGGGGAGCTGTCACCAGCAATGGTCGTTCTGAGCTGATCGAATGTGTTGGAACCATAAGCTCTGAAAAATACATCGAATATTTAAGCAATGTATTCACAAGATAACATAAGGAAAAATGAGTTTTTATTCATGGAAGATGGGGCTTCATGCCACGCAGCGAAAAGGAATCAACAATGGCTGAGTGAAAATGCGATCAAAAAGCTTCCTTGGCCGAGCCAACCTTCTGACATGAACCCAAATGAAAATCTTTGAAGCATACTAGTTAGAGCTATAGGAAAAATTCGACAGAAACCTAAATCAAAAGACGAATTACTTCGATTGTTGCGTGAAAAGTGGGCAGAAATTCCACAAGAGACAATCACAAAGCTCATCAGTTCAATGCCAAAAAGAGTTTCTGAATTAAAAACTGCAAAGGGAATGTCAACTAAATACTAAAATATGCAGTCCTACCTATCGATTGCATTTCAATTGTTCGCTTTGCGTATTACATAAAAGATTTTCAAAATTAAAGGTGTGTATTTACTTCCTACATGCCTGTATATATATATTTAATGTAGGATAACATTTTTTATCAATGGCCAGCATATTAAAAATTACCTTTAAAGGTTAAATTTATAAACAACTTATAAATAATGGCAAACGAAAAAATTTCTAATGCCAAATATGCCGAAATTAGACACCTTGTCCATAACCATATAATTTTTCACAATACACACGCTACTCAAAAAAGGTCGACAGAAATTTCTAAAAAATTCCATTATTACCATATCGGACCGATTTCAGGGTTTGTTCATAAGAACCCTCCCTTCGTCAGTGATAAATGTGGCAAAGAAATAAATGAGATACTTACTCATACCCATGGAAGAAGCAAACACTAAGTCATGAGCACAATTAAGTACCCCAAATATACTTAATTGTGGTACTTGATTGTGGGGTACATAATTGTGCTCATGACTTAGTGTTTGCTTCTTCCATTGGTATGAGTATCTCATTTATTTCTTTGCCACATTTATCACTGACGAAGGGAGGGTTCTTATGAACTAACCCTGAAATCGGTCCGATATGGTAATAATGGAATTTTTTAGAAATTTCTGTCGACCTTTTTTGAGTAGCGTGTGTATTGTGAAAAATTATATGGTTATGGACAAGGTGTCTAATTTCGGCATATTTGGCATTAGACATTTTTTCGTTTGCCCTTATTTAGTATAGAGCGTGGTTAGGGCATCGGGCTCATAAGCATGAAGCAGTGACTTCGATTCCCAGACCGGGCTGTGTGCTCTGTGCTTGAGCGCAACACTTTACTTCCCATTGCTCCAGTTAACTCAGCTGTAGAAATGAATTGCGACGTCACTGGTGCCAAGCTGTATCAGCATTTATCTTTCCATAGTGCAATATCGGTGGCATCGAGAAGAGTGGTTGGTATGCATGGGCGACTGCTGGCTTTCTTTAAGAAAACCTTGCTCGGACTTTTGCCTTAGAGGGTAAGTTTCTATGTGTATTCCTATGGTCATTCATGGCCAAAGAGTGGGACCCCCCCTATCCTATTTATGTGGCGAGGAAGTATTAGAATATTTCTTTTATTGGGCGCACACTCAAAGAGAAGAAAGTAATCCTGGTGAGAAAAAGGAAGCCGTATTTCTTGGTATTTAAATTGCTCATGAATAAATATTCGCAATTTCCTCTTAACGTACTTCAACACTCTTTTCATCAAACATTATTTTACCAGCCATTCTTCGATATTTATAATTTAACGTATTTTCCATGCTACTCTAATAGGTTTTATGAAATTTTTCATTTGTATTCACTCATATACTTGTTTATTGACACTGAGTTGTGATGCAGAGAATTTGTAAACCAGTCTTTCTGCAGAGCTGGAGATTTCAGAGAAACAAATAAGCTAGCTAACTGCAACTTTATGAATGCAGTCTGTAAGTGGGACCGTAAAAATATGCGAGAAACGATGGGGTTTGTGTCTTTGTTAGAAACCAGTTCCGTTCTCAGAGGAAGAATTGAGATAATAAAAACAGAAGAGAACATACATACATACATACATGGTGGTTGCCCCCTCGTTATCGAGTATGGCCATTGCGCGAAGCTTAATCATTGTTGTTATCGTGCAATAACTGTGCAAGAAGATTTTTTTTTAAGTGAGGAAAGGCTGTGCACCGAGTCATTCCCACTCACTAAGCAACAGCAGCCATAATCGGAAAAGAAGAACAAGTCAACATCATCGGTAACCACTGAGCCGCAGTTTTATGTTGGAGTTATCCCAGTTTCCTGAGTTACCTTCTCCTAGAAGGATGCCCTAACAAAGGCTAGGAGTCCTTCACTCCCAATGGTTTAACCGCGCGATCAGGTATTCAGTCCGATTATTTCTATATCCCCGCGCATGATCCAGCCTTAAGGCATTTATTGGATCGCCGTTGACTCTTAAGAGTTCTTCCGCCCTTTGATGGGTTTTGTTTTTCATCCGGCAGGGTGTCCAATAAACACCCTCCTCACCAAGCAAGCTTGGTGGGGTTGCCGGTTTAGTCGCCGACGACCCGACCATGCAACATGTTGTACTTGGTTACATGTTACCAGTAGCACTCAAAAGTGACCTGATACTGCACATACATACATACATACATACATACATACATACATACATACATACATACATACATAAATACATACATACATACACACATACTTGCTTGTGTCTCCTGAAATAAGTCTACACCAATTTTCAAAAGCTCTTTGCGAGGAAAGATTCGGGGAATGTCATAAAACCATACATTTTGTTTGGCCATTAAATACTTGCTATCATTGTTTGACCTTATGTAAGTCGCGCTGAAAAACCATATGAAGCCTATATAAATACTCTCACCGTTGAAGAGGTGTCAATAAATAGATAAATAGATAGAAGGCGGCGAGCTGGCAGAAACGTTAGCACGCCGGGCAAAATGCGTCGCTGTATTTCGTCTGCCGCTACGTTTCGAGTTCAAATTCCGCCGAGGTCGACTTTGCCTTTCATCCTTCCGGGGTCGATAAATTAAGTACCAGTTACGCACTGGTGTCGATGTAATCGACTTAATCCCTTTGTCTGTCCTTGTTTGTCCCCTCTGTGTTTAGCCCCTTGTGGGCAGTAAAGAAATAGGTATTTCGTCTGCCGTTACGTTCTGAGTTCAAATTCCGCCGAGGTCGACTTTGCCTTTCATCCTTCCGGGGTCGATAAATTAAGTACCAGTTACGCACTGGGGTCGATGTAATCGACTTAATCCCTTTGTCTGTCCTTGTTTGTCCCCTCTATGTTTAGCCCCTTGTGGGCAGTAAAGAAATAAGTATTTCGTCTGCCGTTACGTTCTGAGTTCAAATTCCGCCGAGGTCGACTTTGCCTTTCATCCTTCCGGGGTCGATAAATTAAGTACCAGTTACGCACTGGGGTCGATGTAATCGACTTAATCCCTTTGTCTGTCCTTGTTTGTCCCCTCTATGTTTAGCCCCTTGTGGGCAGTAAAGAAATAAGTATTTCGTCTGCCGTTACGTTCTGAGTTCAAATTCCGCCGAGGTCGACTTTGCCTTTCATCCTTCCGGGGTCGATAAATTAAGTACCAGTTACGCACTGGGGTCGATGTAATCGACTTAATCCCTTTGTCTGTCCTTGTTTGTCTCCTCTGTGTTTAGCCCCTTGTGGGTAGTAAAGAAATAAATAGATAATTTGTTTTACAAACGTTGATTAATTCACGCTTCATAAAATGATATGACCGTTTGTGTTTTAACACGATACGATATAGTTTCATACAAATATGCATGGAATTTGTTCATAGGCTGAGCAACTACACAACATTACCATTGAAACGTAAAATCAACTGAATCGATCTCTATGGTCAATTTAGGTCATGTTGAATGTAATGCTCTCATTCCTTCCACACCTGACCTCTCCACCATAAAACAGAGACCATAATTCAATATTTCGTATGGATCTAAAATTAAAGTAATTTCCAAAAAATAATTACTTTACTTTCAAGTACATTAACTAAACCTTAAAAATACCTAACAAAGGGAATATACAGCGTTTGGATATACAGCTGTTGTTTACGTGTAAGCTGTTCATGCACTGTTTATATGCTGCAGGGTAAGTATTTCGTATATAAAACTGTTACACTCCTTAAAGCAATCTCTTCCCACGACAAGTGCGTTAACCTGTCTGGTTGCTTATATAGTTACTGCTAACTATATGAGCACAAGTTCGCACAAAGAGGAGTACTACTACTATTGCGAGAAAAGCGAGTAGGATTACGAATATTTTCGGATTTTACCATTTCAATATATTATCACTAGCTGCACGAAGCAGCGGAGATACACAAACATGGAAGCCAGTAAGTATACGTTTATGAATTTTCGTAAGTCCTCACTATATATATCTCCTTCTATAACTCTTTTTGTAAACACACTCCATGATTCGCTCAATAAGGTATTAACAAAATTCGAATTTTCCGTCCTGTCGCTTCACGCACGGTAATTAAAGACTAGTATAAAGTCGCTTGTAATCTACGCAGGACTAACTGACCCCCAACTTCAACAAGCTTCTCTGCGCTCCTGCTACGGTTTCCCTTCCCCAAAATAGATGTATCCACCTCTTACTTCCTCAAACTGACCATCATCTTCTACACGAGACTCTGAAAGTGTTCGTTTATCTCGCGAGCAACAAGTGCATATATACATGTATATATGTATATGTACATATATATATATGAATATACATATATATAAATCCTTAAATCCTTAAAAATGTTTCAGCCCGAAGGCGTCGGCCATGCTGAGACACCACCGTTGAATGAGCTACACTAGTATGTGAAACCACCTCTGATACGTGGCACTTGATCAACAAGGGAGTCCGATGCCGCTGCCCGCATCTGTTTCCTGCCGAGAGGTAGGTTCATCTGGGACCCCCGACAAGAAGAGATCCAGTTTAATTTTAAAGAAACTTACATGTATCTCTCTCTCTCTCTCCTCTCTCTCTCTCTCTCTCTCTCTATATATATATATATATATATATATATATATATATATATATATATATATATATAGACATATATAGATATATATATACATATATGTGTATATATACACATATACATGTATATATATATACATATATATTTACATATATGTATATATACGTATATATATACATATATATGCATATAAATCTCTATATATACATATGTACATATATATGTATTCATATATATATATACTTACACACACACACACACACACACACACACACACACACACAAACACACACACACATATATATATATATATATATACCACGGCCTTCTTTCAGTTTCCGTCTACCAAATCCACTCACAAGGCTATAGTACAAGACGCTCGTCTTAGGTGCCACGCAATGGGACTAAACCTGGAACCATGTGGTTGGTAAGCAAGCTACTTACCACACAGCCACTCCAGTGAACTTACGTGCACACAAACATTCGATCACCAAAAGCAAATCATCCGTGTGCTTGTTCGGCAATATTTTGCCGAATCTTCATGCGTCGTCGAACGAATGGTGCGACCATGAGATATATATATATATATATATATATATAATATATATATATATATGAGGGTTCGGCAAGTCAGGGAGAAGTTGCACTCGTACAATAAAGTGATCTTAGCAATCGGTTTCCCGCAAGTAATACAATGGAGTGTTAGGTAACAATCCGATTCTATAACCTTACGTTCGTCAGAGTTAGCCGATATGGAAGGGAATATTGGCGACTGCTCTCTATTGCCGTAAGCAGTTTAACACTGCTGCTGACCGGGTTAGTTTTGTTCTTAACAATATTTTGGCCGTCCATGAAGTTTCATGTTTGTGTGTATGTGTGTGTGAAAGAGTTCACTTTGTATGTATCAATGTTTTTCGTATAGTTTTGTTTATTAATTTTTTTCTATCTCTGTCTTACATTTATCACAGGTATGTGGCATATCTTTATATATAAAAGTGAGGTTGTGTGTCTGTCTCCTACGATTTAGATTCCTGACTACTCCCACATTTTGCGGTGCAGTTTAACCAAAACCGGGTATCTTACTGTCGTGATTCATATCGAGCCCTTCTGGGTATTAGCGCGCGTCTACGATGAGTCTACGATTTAAAAAAAAAATTACCATCAATTTTTCCCATTTTAAATGCATTTTTAGCATATATAAGGGAAGTAACTCTCTAAAAATTTATTATTAAATCTCAGAACGTAAAAAGCTACAGTAACACCCCCTCTTTGTGGTTAGCCATATTGAGATGGTTATTATACTTTAGATCTCTAAAAATGCTTATATAGTTATTTCCCTTACAAACCCGAGCAACGCCGGGCGATACTGCTAGTATTTTATATATTTATTATCTATTTATATATTTTTTAGTTCCTTTCCTTTTCCTTTTTTACTTGTTTCAGTCATTTGACTGCGGCCATGCTGGAGCACCGCCTTTAGTCGAGCAAATCGACACCGGAACTTGTTCTTTGTAAGCCCAGTACTTATTCTATCAGTCTCTTTTGCCGGACCGCTAAGTAACGGGGACGCAAACACACCAGCATCGGTTGTCAAGCAAAGCTAGGGGGACAAACACAGACACACAAATACATACACACACATACATATATATATGTATATACATATACACGACAGGCTTCTTTCAGTTTCCGTCTACCAAATCCACTCACAAGGCATTGATCAACCCGGGGCTATAGCAGAAGACACTTGCCCAAGATGCCATGCAGTGGGACTGAACCTGGAACCATATTATTTATTTTCTTTTTATTATTTTATTTTTATACATCTATCTCTATTTCTCATAAGTATTAACGGTAAGTGCATATATGTCTATTGTGAGTGTATTACCCTCCTATATGTTTCAGTGTATTATTTACGGTTTTTACTCCTTTCCGCTCTCTCTTCTCATCCCTACTGTCTTTAGTCATGTGGTGTGGTGGTTGGTATTACTGTTCCATTCATGTTTTCCATTGGGGTTCGCTCTGTAAGTGCAGTAAGTGGAGCGAGAACACACAGGAAAATGAAGTGTCCCTCAAAAAGGTCATACCAGCAAAAATTATGCACGCTACACCACTACACATATTAAACACTCTATCCCCACAGAAGCACCACAGATAATAACGCACACCCCACAACGAACGCCTCAAGATAACTCTTATCGGTCTCACAGTGTACCCACCCAAGGGACATAACTCCTAACCTAATCCCCTGGACCTCTTCATGTCACCACCTTTTCCACAGCAACCGCGAGTCGGCTGTGTTAATCCACTTGTGTCCGGACAATGGACATTGTCCGGAAATTTTTCGTCACACATCTGTGATCTCTTCAGCAACCCTTTTTCATTATTTTAATACATCTCTCTCTATTTCTCATAAGTATCAACGGTAAGTGCATATATGTCTATTGTGTGTGTATTACCCTGTATATTTCTGTGTATTATTTACAGTTTTTCTTTCTTTTCCCTCTCTCTTCTCATCCCTACTGTTTTTATTCATGTGGCGTAGTGTGGTGGTAGGTGTTACTGCCCCACTCTTGTTTTCTATCGAGGCTCGGTCTGTCTACTGTTATGTGTGTAGCGTCTGTAAACTAAGTGTCATGTCAGTTCTATGTGTCGAAAGTTCTTAAAACTCTATGCTATTCATTAGGCCTCGATGCTCTGCCCGAGCATGTTTATAAGAAAATATAAAATTATTTAAATATCCTGTTTTTTCGCTAATGTAATAGTGATGATATTAATTAATTTTTTAAAAATTATAAGCAAATGTTCACAAGAAAATTAAAGTCACCGACCAGCATATAACATTTGTTGATTAATTAAATTTATGAGGAATGAATACTTTGAAATATCTCTTACCGAATCTTACTTCTTTTTATAGATATAAGACAAACTGAAGAACCGAACGATGGTCCACCAGGATACTACGAAAACCCTGGATACTTATCTGCTTTTGAGCATCCTACGACATCTGGTCATCCCGCACAAGCTGGATGTCCACCACAACCCGGATATCTGTCACAACCTGGTTATCCACCACATCCCGGGTATCCGCCACAACCCGGATATCTCCCACCATATGCAAATCCAATAACAATGGGATATACCCCATCGCCCTATTACCCTTCAACTATACCAGTGCAACATCAACCCCTATTACAACAACAACAACAACAGACTGTTATTGTAAGCAACAATATTTTCTTTTTTTAATTTTTACTGTTCTACAAACATCCTAAATAGAGATGTTTAGCAAGTTTTTATCATCAAAAGGTGACTACTAAGAAATCATCTTTAAGAGTTTTTAGTCAGTCATATTATGTGAAGCACAATAAATGTTTTCATGTGGTATTTATTTTATCAATCTTTATCGAAAGGCCGACAGGTTGTACAGAACTACAACGGTAACAGTCGCAATCGAAGGTATATCCACATGAATATATATTTCTCTACTACTCACAAGGGGCTAGACACAGAGGGGACAAACAAGGACAGACAAACGGATTAAGTCGATTACATCGACCCCAGTGCGTAACTGGTACTTAATTTATCGACCCCGAAAGGATGAAAGGTAAAGTCGACCTCGGCGGAATTTGAACTCGGAACGTAACGACAGATGAAATACGGCTACGCATTTCGCCCGGCGTGCTAACGTTTCTGCCAGCTCACCGCCTTATCGACACGAATATATATACGCGCGTGCGTGTCCGCGTGTGTGCACGAATGCATGCTTATGTGTGTGCGTGTGTGTGTGTGTGTGTGTGTGTGTGTGTGTGCGTGCGTGTCTGCCTCTGTGTGTGTGTGTGTGTGTGTGCGTGCGTGTCTGTGTGTGTATATGTGTATGTGTGTATGTGTGTGTGAAGCCTAGTTTCTAGTTGTTCACAGTACAATGCGGCGAGCTGGCAGAAACGTTAGCACGCCGGGCGAAATGCTAAGCGGTATTTCGTCTGCCGCTATGTTCTGAGTTCAAATTCCGCCAAGGTCGACTTTGCCTTTCATCCTTTCGCAGTCGATTAATAAGTACCAGTTACGCACTGGGGTCGATATAATCGACTTAATCCGTTTGTCTGTCCTTGTTTGTCCTCTCTGTGTTTAGCCCCTTGTGGGTAGTAAAGAAATAGGTACAATGCAATAGGATCGATCTTGGAGACTTCTAGTTCTGGAAGGAATTTCTTAACTACAAAGTGATGAGTGCACCTGTAAAAGTAATAGACTTAAATTAATTGAATTTACTGCTCCAATTAAATTAATACAATTAAGGGATTAAGCACATGATGAATGTGTGTGAGCTGAGAATGACAGATTGACAGAGATGGCCCAAACAGTAGACAGAAAAGTAGGATTTTATAATATGCATTTTCATGCGCTAGAGCCTAAAATCAATTAAATAATTTCAATAGAAGCAGATCAATTAAGTCAACTATATTCCTCCCTTCTAATTTAACCTTACATCTAGTCAAAAGCAAATAAGGTTTCGTTTTTGGATTTGGTTTGCAAGATTCTGAGACAAAACTATTGAAAAGGTTGCAAGACGCAACGAAAACTTTTAGGACAATAAAAAATTTTAAAAAAGGGGAAATTTTACCGGTGAGTGTGTTACATAATAAGGCACAAAAATAAAATGACTCTCCCCAAACGCAAATAATGTTTTTAATAGCAGAATCAAGTACTCAGAATAATGGAGGCAGCTATAACAGAGTACTTAAGAAGTTTGCCATTTTGTTTGCTTTGTGGCAGAGGTTTCAGGTTCTTCATCTATTTAATGCCAAGTTCCCTTGGGAATTTGAAGCTTCCTCGACAATGTGATTATTATTATTACCATTATTATTATGTGATTAAAAGTCACAGTTTATTTTGCTGGATATGGTGGAAAGTGTCAGCTGTCCACACACAGCAGACTAAGGTGACACTTGTTAACTGGTCATGCTTCAAAAACCCTGCGAAGAATTCTTTCAGTTCCAAGCAATGCTGATTTTTGTTGGTGTTCTACCTTCACACTTGCACCGATCTTTTTCAGCCATGTTGGTAGTTGAGTGCTGATACTTCCAAGGGTACCAATTACTATTGGTATCACGTCTACTCTCCCCATTTACCACAACCTTCGTATTTCCCGTCGTATATATGTATATATATATATATATATATATATATATATATATATATATATATATATATATATATATATATATATATATATATATATATATATATATATATATATATATATATATATATATATATATATTTATACATATACATATATATATACATATAATAATAAATATTAGGGAATAAATCCAAATTTACAGGGAAATCAGTTTTAGGATTGAATCCAATTTTATAGTAAAATATTATATAATATTAATTAGAGACAAAACCACTATTTTGCAAATTAAACAAAGAAAGACTTAATCCAATACATAAAAATTTAATATAAATTAAATAAAATTAAATTCGCCACTACAATTGTTTCGTATATACATATACACACATATATATATATATACATATATATATATATAATATATATATATATATATATATACATATATATATATACATACATACATATATATATATGCGTGTGTGTATGTTTGTGTGTCTGTGTTTGTCCCCCTAACATCGCTTGACAACCGATGCTGGTGTGGTTACGTCCCTGTAACTTAGCGGTTCGGCAAAAGAGACCGATAGAATAAATACTATGCTTACAAATAATAAGTCCTGGGACTCATTTGCTCGACTAAAGGCGGTGCTCCAGTATGACTACAGTCACATGACTGAAACAATTAAAAGAGTAGGTATATCTTTGTATTATATTAGGATCATAGCTTGAGGAGTTTTGACTTGGATTCCCATTATTCATTATCGTTACATCATCATTGTTCTCATCATCATCATCATCATCATAAACATCCAAAGTTGATTATGTCAATTTTTTCATTTCTTCCCTTTTCAGATACAAAACGAACGACCACAATACTTTGACAATAACTTGACTGCAGCAATTCTAGTCACCATTTTCTGCTTTTTTCCAACAGGCATTCCTGCTATTATTTATGCATCTAAAGTAAGTAAAATACGAACATTTCTTACAAGAAATCTTATTCATTTCCATACCTTTTATCCAGTCGTGGCTGTGTGATAAGAGGTTTGCTTCCCAACCACATGGTTCTGGGTTCAGTCCTAGAGCAAGTGCTTTCTGCAATAGTCTGGTATTGATCAAAGCCTTGTGAGTGGATTAAGCACATGGAAAGTTAAAGAATCCTGTTATACACATATACATACATACATACATACACACACACACACACACACACACACACGTATATATATATATATATATATATATATACATACATACATACATACATACACACACACACGCGTATATATATATATATATATATATATATACATACATTCTATTTTCAAATTCTTCCAGGTCAAATTTGGCTTTGATCGTTTAGTGATAGATAAAATAAGTACTTGTTGGATACTGGGGTTGATGCCCATTCCTCCAAAATTGCTGGCCTTGTACTAAAATTAGAAACCAATATATTTGCGGTTGTTGAGTTTTATTAGCGTGCTTTAAATACAATCAAATTCTTGTCTTTCTATTTTCTAGGCAAATACAAGGATCCGAAATGGAGATATAGCAGGTGCAAACGAAGCTAAAGCGACTGCAAGACGATTTATCATAGTATCAATTCTCGTTGGTTCACTCTGTTTTATTGCTATAATAGTTCTGTCATTTGTTCTAAGTAGACTAGGATATGCTTATCATGGAAGTAGTTCTGCCAATAACCATGACTTAATATCCGAAAAGATTTTAGATTCAGATTAAATGAAGTATGTTCTTTTTCATATGCTTCATCAATTATTATCACAAAATATTCTCAGTAAGAGATGTTTAAATATATTGAGAACTTCAGTTAATAAATGGTATGTTTGGTAATAAATGACATAATGTTAAATATTGAACAATGATATATTCTGATCGGTGATCTCTATGGTTTCAGCCTGATGGCAAGAACTAATAAAACACTAAAACTATGAGAGTATAGAGATATTCCTGCACCTATTGTACCATTCCTTCTCTCAAGTTGAATCACCCACGAAAGCAATGGGTGATGTTGCATTTTGGTTTTATTTTAATAATCTTTGGCATTATCGCAGGAACGGTCAAACTTTAAAATCATTTTATAAAAATATATGTTAAATAAAGCAAATTTTTAAACTCTTTCCTATTTTTTTCAAAATGATGCCTTAAAACCCGATATTCATATGAGTGTTTAACATTTACATGAGCGTTCAACTCTGTTTAGCATTTACTAGCAATATAACCCAGCGTTGCTCAGGCTTGTTGTCTTTTCGACCCTTTAGAATTGGAATTTTTGAAAAGTAAAAGTTTTGCATTATGTAGCTTGTTATTCTCTTTAAGTGAACATTTTTCTGGTTGAAATACACCGAAAAATGACGACACAGCAGTCAAAAAATCGTAAAAAATAGGGATTTTCATAGAAAAAAAACACCTTTTTGATGTAAATAAGTTTTGTTCCTAACATGGTCCGATTTGAATTTTATCTTCTACGGAATGAAGAGCAAGCCTTCTTCTATCATACTCTCAATTTTGGTTAACTTGCGCCGCAGGGTCTCGGAGGAGATAGTGTTAGTTGAAGGCTACCAAACATGCCATACACAGACAGCTTCAGCTTTATATATAGAGAGATTAGACACTACATAAGCAAAAGATAAGCCATTATATACATATTTTGACAAACACGTCAACACAAAATGTTAGATAATGGTAGTTAGAAACAGCTAAAACTGAAAACTAAATTCAGATATTGATTACAAATGTAGAGAAATATTTCTGGTAGCTTTCATTCATAAATATTAGGGTTAATATTGGTTTATCATCATCATTGTTCGACCGTGGTCGAGACAATGGGATTTACTATGTTACGCCAGACTTCACAGTCTATCATAGCATTACGGAGGTCCTGTTGCTGAATGCCTGTATCCCTGGAGATTACATCAGGGTAGGAGAGTGTGCGCCCTCTGGTATCGCGAGCAGATGGCTTCCAGAGGAGAAGAGTAGAAATTACCTCGTTTTCAGCTCTACAACAATGTCCAGCAAACGGGACTCTTCTACCTTTCACAAGAGATGACACAGGTGCTAATTTCCCATATATTTGTACTTTGGTTGGATGACGCTTCCACGAGAGATTTTGGTTTAAATATTTCTTATCATGACAAACAAGGGGAAGTGGAGTTCACAACAACCAAACTAATAGTATTTTGCAGACAAGAAAGTTAAATCTTCAACACAGTAAAGCTGTAAGGACAACAGCAGAAGATTGGGTATCTACCCTTATAAAACAGAAGCTGCCGGTGGGCGGCTACTGGACTCGCACCCACTTCCTTCAGATACCGTTTATGGAGTGGACCACAAAGTTCAACTGCACCCCCGCAACAATCACAGTTAAATTATCCATCAATTAATCAACTTGTATACTCTATGACGAACGGCAGCAGCAGCAGTAACGATGGCAACGATACTACTGATACTGCTGCTGCTGCTGCTACTACTACTACTACTACTACTACTACTACTACTACTACTACTACATGCCAAAGACTGACGTAGGAAGGCAATAACAAGATATGTGGGCAGACGTAGACACCCTCCCCCGAGACTGACCAAACAGCGCCACCCAAGAGCAATTCTTAAATTATTTCTACATGCCGAACATTCAAGTGGAAAGGCACTAAGAAGAAATGTAGGCAAATATAGACATCATCAACCGAGACTAACCAGACGGCGCCGCCCAAGTGCAATTCTTAAAGGAGACCCTCGTAGTAAATCATTCTGCTGACCTCATTAGTACTGAAGAATTCATTCTCATTCCCACTTATCTGGGAAAATAGAGAGTGAGGGTGAATACATATGATGTGCCACCAGAAGTCGTTATCTGATGAATGGTGGTGTGCGGAGATCTGGCCGTAAGTGGCATTCTCCCTGACATGAAATATATCCAAGAGAACTGATTCGGAACAATACTGGAAGATTTATTAGATGAATCTAGAAGAGCTGGTAAAAAGATCTTGGCCTAATATAGCTCATAAACAAGGGAGACTTTCACGTCACTGTGGAATGAAGAAGATCAAAATTCATATATGTGGTGACGCCTTCTACCCGCAATAGAAGGTGAAAGTATGGAGGCACCGCTGTTTTGAACATCAGAGACATCAAACATAATTACAATGCCAGCAACAACGTGCAACCATAATATTAGTAATAGCAATTACAACAACAACAGCAACAAAAAATGTGTTTATGAATGTATGCATTAGCCATCCGTGACCTCTTTAAGGAGCTGGACTCTTGTTGAAGGTAACTTCGGTCTCAGATCTGCTGAGATTCGTTTGTTATACTGTAAAGATTTATGAGTGTAGTACCTTACATGGTGAGGGGTAGGTGAGTAGAGGGTAGGTGTATGTGTGAGCATCTGCGTGTGAAAGGGGTGCGTGTGAGTGTGTGGTCTAACATGCGTGCTAATGTGACTGGATCAACCAAAAGGCAAAATTAAAAGCGGTCACAAAAGTGAAAGAGTGTGCCGACTAGCACCACTTTTGCTAAAGGTAAGAGTTAAACTAACTCAAACGCCAAACAATCACTGATATGACTGACAAAGCTGGGTAAATCCCCGGCGTACATAGCCGGATCGCGATTTCAGATTTTGAAGTAAACCATCTTAATCCTCATCAGCGGCTTTTAAACACCTAAAGTTAGACTCACCTACCTCTGTCAGTCTTATAGAGAAAACTGTAGAGAACGTGTGCTGATTATCAAAACAGTGAAAATGTAAGGAACAAATTGAAAAGAGTGGCTTATTAGCAATTAGAATCTAAAAGCAAAATAAACAGAGGCGCAGGAGTGGCTGTGTGGTAAGTAGCTTGCTAACCAACCACATGGTTCCGGGTTCAGTCCCACTGCGTGGCATCTTGGGCAAGTGTCTTCTGCTATAGCCCCGGGATGACCAATGCCTTGTGAGTGGATTTGGTAGACGGAAACTGAAAGAAGCCTGTCGTATATATGTGTATATATATATATATGTATGTGTTTGTGTGTCTGTGTTTGTCCCCCTAGCATTGCTTGACAACCGATGCTGGTGTGTTTACGTCCCCGTCACTTAGCGGTTCGGCAAAAGAGACCGATAGAATAAGTACTGGGCTTACAAAGAATAAGTCCCGGGGTCGATTTGCTCGACTAAAGGCGGTGCTCCAGCATGGCCGCAGTCAAATGACTGAAACAAGTAAAAGAGAGAGAGAGGTCATAAAAGTGACAAAGGGAGTGTGTCTGGCACCGTTTTTGCTCATCATTAGACGACGTATGAGGGTTCGGCAATTTATGACTGAACAACCACACGGATGATTTGTTTATAGTGATCAAATGTTTGTCTACACATAAGCTCACTTCCTCCATCAGATCGATATTACCTGTACAAGTGCAACGGGTGACACATGTCAGATGTCGAAATTATCGCAGAGTAACGTGAATGCCCAAGAATGCAACGCCCGGTCTGGGAATCGACCGTATTGTAACTTGCGATGAGAAGTGGATTTTGTATAGTAATAAAAAACCATTCTTCGCAGTGGTTGAACGAAAATGAAGCACGGAAGACCTTCCCTAAACCTGAGCTCTTCAAAAAGAAGGTTATGGCGAAGGTTTGGTCGTGTACTGCTGGACTCATTCACTATAACTTCTTAAAACCCAGAAGAACTATTACTGCAGAAACATATTGCCATGAAATTGCTAAATGAACGGAAAACTATTCTCCGTCCCAGACTGGTCAATAAGTCACTAACTACGACCCTGAAGTTGAGGGAACTTGGCTTTGAAGTTCTTCCTCACCCAGCTTATTCCCTAAACGTTTCGCTTACCGGCTACCACTTTTTCGAGCACCTCGATGATTTTCAGCGAGACAAGGAGTTCAAAAATCAAACCAATGCTGAAAGTGCGTAACTACAGTTCATCAGCTCCACAACTCAAGATTTTTATGTTACCGGAATAAACAAACTTGTAGCTCGTTGGCAAAAATGTGCTGATTCTAACGGTACATACTTTCATGAATAAAATTTTCGCATTGAAATATATTGTGATGAATTTCATGTTTCCAAACGTTGCTTACTTTTTACTCAGCCTGATACGTGCGTACGTTTCGGAAAAAAATCGTATGACGTTGGTTTCCATGTAAGTTTCATGTAAGTGCCACTTAAACTGTCTCTTTCTCTATCTATAAAAGAAAGATTTTTGGTTTTTTTTCCACTAGACCTGATAGAATAGTCTTAAATCCACCCCACCAGTAGTAAATCTAAATAGCAAAGTAAAATCAATGATAAGCAGTATCTCCATGAAAAAATATTAATTACTACTATGTTTTTGTTGATGAAACTTGGTTTCTCTGCCTACCTACTTACCCTCTTTGGTATATTGGTTAATGGAAAAAAACTATAAAAATGAATCTCTTAAATTTAACTAAATTCTATATTTGTATGCAGCTGAAGATTGCTCTACATTTTAAAACTGATGTAATACTTGCATTGTTTAATTAAATGGAGTCGCATGAAACGATCGTACTGCATTAACTCTGGAGATCCTTGTTGCTTATTTTGATTCTAATCGCCCCATTTTGAATTATATGGATAAAACCATACTAAATTCTGGTGCATTTAACTTAAGTACCATAGTCAACTGAATCTAAATTTTTACTGAACTGCATATATATATATATATATATATACACATATATATATTTATATAAATAAGGATAAGATCGTTATTTTAAATACCGATCATATCATGTGGATAGCATTGCATGGGAATAAAATCCTCATAGGTAAGAATTATTAAAATTATAATTAAGGGTATCAAAGCTTGACTGTAAAGTTTTAATAATTATTATATATATATATGTGTATGTGTGTGTGTGTATCTGCGTGTAGAGAGAGAGGGAGGGAGAGAATGAGAGATTTTTTAGAAATGAATCCTCTTTCTGAATGTAAATTTCATTTCATGCTTCTGTCTTTCTCTCTCTCTCTCACACACAGACTCATACACACACATACACTTATTTGTTGTTGATATCGCAGTCCTTGACCTTATACCTTATATATATATGTATTTCAACGTCAATGTTGTCAATACCGACACGGGTGATATGATACTCATATAATATATATTTCTTTACTACCCACAGTAAAGGACAGACAAAGGGATTAAGTCGATTACATCAACCCAGTGAGAAACTGGTACTTTATTTATCGACCCCCGAGAGGATGAAAGGCAAAGTCGACCTCGGCGGAATTTGAACTCAGAACGTAACGGCAGACGAAATACGGCTACGCATTTCGCCCGGCGTGCTAACGTTTCTGCCAGCTCGCCGCCTTTATACTCGTATAATATAGATGAGTCATCATGTCTTGATATTTTGCATATCGTTTTCACTGCTGCTGTTAATTCGGTTGCTGTTTCTATTGCTGCTGTTGGCGATGTTTTTGATTTCATCGTTGGTCCATAGTCTTTTTTTTTTTTACTTTTGCTTTTATTTGTTTCAGTCATTTGACTGCAGCCATGCTGGAGCACCGCCATTTAGTCAAGCAAATCGATCCCAGGAATTATTCTTTGTAAGCCTAGTACTTATTCTATCGGTATATTTTGCCGAACCGCTAAGTTACAGGTATGTAAACACACCAACATTGGTTGTCAAGCGATGTTGGGGGGACAAACACATACACACATACATATATACATATATATACAGAGTGAGAGAGAGAGAGAAATGGGTGGATGGATAGATAGATGGCTAGATAGATAAATAGGTTTGTAGGTAGGTACGTAGGTAGGTAGGTAGATAGGTAAACATACATATCAAAGTTAGCTTGAGTGTGGCTTGTGATGCAAATTACCGCCAATTTTAAAAAAAGCTCTTTGCGAGGAAAGGTTCAAGGGCTGTCATTAAAACCATGCAATTTGTTTGGCCATTAAATAATTGTTATCCGTATCATGTACTATGCAAGTCGTGTTTCCCACCATATGAAGCCTACGTTAACACCGTCATAATTAAATAGGTTTCAATAAACATATGATCCATTTTCAAGCGCTGACTAATTCAAACTTTATATATGACTTTTTATTTTTTAACACGGTACGATGTGGCTTCATAAAAATTTGCATGGAATTTACTTAAAGAGTGAGCAACTACAGAGCGTTACAAAACTTCTCAAACCGTTCAAACTGCGAACCAACTGCATCGATCTCTCTGGTTTATTCGTTCCATCCCTGATAACTCCATCATAAAAGAGAGACCATATTTTCAATAATTCTATTTGTCGACTTTGCCTTTCATCCTCTCGGGGGTCGATAAATAAAGTACCAGTTTCTCACTGGGTTGATGTAATCGACTTAATCCCTTTGTCTGTCCTTGTTTGTCCCCTGTGTGTTTAGCCCCTTGTGGGTAGTAAAGAAATATATATTATATGAGTATCATATCACCCGTGTCGGTATTGACAACATTGACGTTGAAATACATATATATATAAGGTATAAGGTCAAGGACTGCGATATCAACAACAAATAAGTGTATGTGTGTGTATGAGTCTGTGTGTGAGAGAGAGAGAGAGAAAGACAGAAGCATGAAATGAAATTTACATTCAGAAAGAGGATTCATTTCTAAAAAAATCTCTCATTCTCTCCCTCCCTCTCTCTCTACACGCAGATACACACACACACATACACATATATATATAATAATTATTAAAACTTTACAGTCAAGCTTTGATACCCTTAATTATAATTTTAATAATTCTTACCTATGAGGATTTTATTCCCATGCAATGCTATCCACATGATATGATCGGTATTTAAAATAACGATCTTATCCTTATTTATATAAATCTATATATTTTCAATAATTCTATGAATGTAAGCTCCAGAAGTAGTTACTTGCATTCTCTTTACTCTCTTTTACTTGTTTCAATCATTTGACTGTGGCCATGCTGGAGCACCGCCTTTAGTCGAGCAAATCGACCCCTGGACTTATTATTGGTAAGCCTAGTACTTATTCTATCGTTCTCTTTTGCCGAACCGCTAAGTTACGGAGACGCAAACATACCAGCATCGGTTGTCAAACGATGTTGGGGGAGGGGACAAACACAGAGATACACATATACACACACATACATATATATATATATATATATATATATATCACCATGACCGACCAGGTTATCAGATGTTGCTACACATCGCTGGTTACAATGCGCTTCGCATTGTTTTAGCCTTCAAACGACGCCACCCCGCTGGCTAAGAGAGCAGGCCAACAGAAGAAAGAGTGAGAGAAAGTTGTGGCAAAAGAGTACAACAGGGATAGCCACCACCCCCTGCAGGAGCCTCGTGAAGCTTTAGGTGTTTTCGCTAAATAAACACTCACAATGCCCGGTCTGGGAATCGAAACCGCGATCCTACGATCGCGAGTCCGCTGCCCTAACCACTGGGCCATTGCGCCTCCACACACACACACACACACACACGCACGCACACGCACACGCACACACACACACATATATATATATATATATATATATATATATGTATATATATATATATATATATATATATAAAACATTATTGGTGAATTGAAGAAATGGAGCTGAACGCAGATTGAACAGAAATCGTTTTATTTCATTCTACACGTGTTTCGAAAGGCACAAATTACCAAAATCCGATTGAATAATGGGACCATATTGTGTCTTTCTCTTCAGGAAGAAAAAAGGAAATCCGTTAGAGAAACAAAAACAGAACAGAGGCGGAGCAAAAACCAAATCGAACTATGCTCCTAAGAGCCCATGGCGAAACTGTTTCGCCATGGGCTCTTAGGAGCATAGTTCGATTTGGTTTTTGCTCCGCCTCTGTTCTGTTTTTGTTTCTCTAACGGATTTCCTTTTTTCTTCCTGAAGAGAAAGACACAATATGGTCCCATTATTCAATCGGATTTTGGTAATTTGTGCCTTTCGAAACACGTGTAGAATGAAATAAAACGATTTCTGTTCATCTGCGTTCAGCTCCATTTCTTCAATTCACCAATAATGTTTTAATTTCAATTATCCGCACCAACGCACGGTTGCAACGCCAGATGGTTGTACCTCCAACCGTGCTGTTTACTGCTGTGATTTTTGCTACTAAGGTATCGGTTAACTTTTGATTAATCTACAACAAGATTATTCATCTTTCTATTTCACATTATATATATATATATATATATATATATATATATATATATATATTATATATATATATATATACACACATATATACGACGGGCTTCTTTCAGTTTCAGTCTACCAAGTCCACTCACAAGGCTTTGATCCGCCCGAGGCTATAGTAGAAGACACTTGTCCAAGGTGCCACGCAGTGGGACTGAACCCGGAACCATGTGGTTCGTAAGCAAGCTACTTACCACACAGCCACTTCTACGCCATTCATGCATCTTAACTGTACGTTAAAAATGCATAACGAAGTTTTAAAGAATTACGTCAGCTGGCTATATAACTGACATAGATATGCATGAACCGATAAGTGCTGCATGGTACGTATTTGATAAAAAGTATTATCATTGACAATGAAGCAAACTCGCCCACGATAGCAACGTCACAGATATAAAATTACTGCTAACGCTGTCCAAAGTCCGTCCCAATTGTATTATTTTCACTGCGGCGAGTGAGACAAGTAATACCACAAATTTTAAATTTTCTCAGAGTATACTCACTTCTACCGCCAACCACTTCACTCAGCAGCGCTTATTCACCAGTATGGAACCCCGTAAGTATATATTACTGACTTTTCTCTATTCATCATTATATATACACTCCCAACTTTTATGATTCTATAACTTTTTTTTCCAAATGAATGCAACCACAACTCGACACATACGATACCTCCAGAGTACTAAGTTATCGTTCTGTCTGTTCATGAAATATATTAAAAGAATAATATAAACAAACTTGTAATATACGCTAGACAAATTAGATCCAAATTCTACAAAAGCTCTCCATTCATGTAGAGATATTTGAAGACCATCTATCTATCTATCTATCTATCTATCTATCTATCTATCTATCTATCTATCTATCTATCTATCTATCTATCTATCTATCTATCTATCTATATACAGACATACATACATATATATATATATATATATATATATATATATATATATACATACATATATATACATATATATATACATGCATATATATACATACATATATACATACATACATACTTACATACATTCATACATACATACATACATACATACATACT
The DNA here is from genome assembly GCF_006345805.1 of Octopus sinensis. NCBI lineage: Eukaryota > Metazoa > Mollusca > Cephalopoda > Octopoda > Octopodidae > Octopus > Octopus sinensis. Next base: position 21,320,572 of record NC_042998.1, read on the forward strand.
ACATACATACATACATACATACATACATACATATATATATATATATATATATATATATATATATATATGTGTGTGTCTGTGTGTGTGTGTGTGTGTGTGTGTGTATGTATTAACAATTTAGAAATAGGATAAACTCTTCATTAGTAATTATCAGTAGTTAGCGTGAAAAACCTCATAACGGAAAAATTAATAAATGTTTCCCTTATCAGTTTTTTACGCTAACTACTTGATAATTACTTAGAAAGATTTTATCCTATTTTTAAATTGTAAATCTCTCTCTCTCTCTCTATATATATATATATATATATATAGACTGCTCTTTCTAGCGAGTCAGATATCCTATTCTTCGGTTATCTCTTTTGTGTTTGAACGTATATATATTATATATATATATATATATATATCTATATAAACGGCAGTTTGTCTGTGTGTGTTTCTGTGTGTCTGTTTGGTTGTAACCTCACTCTGACCACGGCTTTCAACCGATTCTGATGAAACTTGACACACACATAGCCCAATGTCATAATTCAAAACTAACACAGCGAAAAGTTTGAAAAGTTCCCCCAGTTCTGAAAAAAAATCAATAAATTCGACATGGGGTCGAGAATCAGAAACACAAACCACAGACTGTCTAGGGGACGCAACTCCACCTTTTTAACTCTCAAAAAAAAATTACCATCGTTTTTTTCCCATTTTTTTGCTATATTTTGGCTATAACTATCTAAAAATGCTTTATAGTTATTTCCCTTACAAACCCGAGCAACGCCGGGCGATACTGCTAGTATATATATATATACAAGGGCAAACAATTCACAAGAAAAATAAATAACGGAAAATGAAAAATTAATTTGCGGAGATATTAATTCTGTTATTATCCAATGTAACCATTTTACAAAACGATAATAACAGAATCAATAATATAGGCGATTGCAGACGCAAAAAAGGAATTATATACCTGAAGGATTAAAATTAATCAAAGGACATACTAAGTATATATATATAGTGGCATTCCGTCGCTTACGACGACGAGGATTCCAGGTGATCCGATCAACGGAACAGCTTACTCGTGAAATTAACGTGCAAGTAGCTGAGCATTCCACAGACACGTTTACCCATAACGTAGTTCTCGGGGAGATTCAGCATGACACAGAATGTGACAAGGCTGGCCCTTTGAAATACAGGCACAACAGAAACAGGAAGTAAGAGTGAGAGAAAGTTGTGGTGAAAGAGTACAGCATGGTTCGTCACCATCCCCTGCCGGAGCCTCAGGTGTTTTCGCGCAATAAACACTCAGAGCGGTCTTGGAATCGAAACCGCGATCCTATGACCACAAGCCCGCTGCCCTAACCACTGGGCTATTGCGCCTCCAAGTATATATATATATATATATATATATATATATATTTGTAAAAAATGAAGTTCGAAACTCAGAGTTTTATCTTGACTACCGAGTAATGTAACATATTGTATATATATATATATATAAGTTATTCTAAGTTTTATATATATATATATAATATATATAAAACTTAGAATAACTTATATATATATATATATACAATATGTTACATTACTCGGTAGTCAAGATAAAACTCTGAGTTTCAGATGCCGAAGTGGAAATCCACAACACCATCTACATATATAATATATATAATATATATATATATATATATATATATTTATTATATAGAAGGAGCTTCTACAGGACTAGAACTGTTTCATTCAAGAGAAATCTTCAGGAAGCTAGTTAACAAGATTGTATTGGTATTTAAACATTTAGGCATGTTTAAAGGGGTGTTGGTGGGGGACTTTTTGGGGGTAGGCATAGCGCAAAATATCATACTTGGGGGAGTGGTCAAGGAGTCAGTGTTAAATTAGATAGAAGAATAAATAAAAAAATAAAAAAATAAAAAAATAAAAAAATATATAAAAAAATATTAAAAAAAATATATATATATCCTTAAATCCTTAAAAATGTTTTAGCCCGAAGGCCGCGGCCATGCTGGGGCACCACCGCTGAATGAGCTACACTAGTTTGTGAATCCACCTCTGATACGTGGCACTTGATCAACAAGGGAGTTCGATGCTGCTGCCCGCATCCGTGTCTCCTGTCGTGAGGTAGGTTCATCTGGGACTCCCAACAAGAAGAGATCCAGTTTAGTTTTAAAGAAACCACATCCACACCATGTAAGTCTCTAGGCATTTGGAGGATGTTAAAGAGCTGTGGTCCTCTGAAACCCAAGCTGTTGCAGTATCTGGACCTGTATTTTGATGGTGATGTTGGAATCCTTGGCACCACGCAGCGGCGCCCCGTTCTGCGGTTGGAGTAACTTTGAATGCCAAAGTTTGGGACAAGACCCTCCAGGATTTTCCAGATGTATATCACTGCATATCTCTCCCGCCTCCGCTCCAGGGAGAAGAGGTTTAATACCTTCAGTCTTTCCCAGTAGCTGACATTTTGCATTGAGACGATTTTCTTTGTGTAGCTTCTCTGAGTTGCTTCGAGTTCTGCTGTTTGTTTTATATTGTGTGGTGACCAAATTGGGAGCAGTAGTCCAAGCGGCTGAGGACAAATGTTTTCCATAGGACCATCAGTGTCTCCTTCTCTCTTGTTCTGAAAGTTCGGAGAATCCATCCAGCTAGCCGTCTGCATTTTATCACCAGATTAGCAATATGCATTTGGAAAGATGCATCATTGCTCATGTCAATGCCCAGGTCACGCACTGATTTTGACTCAGGGATTGCAACTCTTCCTGGGCCAGTGTATCCAGTCTTCACGTCATTTACCTTTGTGTGCCAGTAGCGCAGGGCCTGGAACTTACCTGCATTAAACTGCATGTTGTTGTCCTCAGCCCACCTGTATATTGTGTCCAGCTCATGTTGCAGATGCGCAATATTTTCAGGGTTTTGTATTGCGTGGGAGACTTTTGTGTCATCTGCATAGCTAGCAAGGGTGGTCATCGTAGCAACTGAAGGCATGTCTGAAAGGGCCACTATGAACATCAGTGGCCCCAAGACAGTGCCTGTGGGACACCGCTTGTTATTTGCGTTTCCCGGAGGTGGCTCCATTGCTCACAACTGCCTGTTTTCTGTCTTTTAGGAAGTTGTGCAGCCACTCTCCAAGTTTCCCGCCTATGCCGAGACCACGCAGTTGTGACAGATCATACCATGGTCGACTTTATCAAAGGCTTTTGCAAAGTCAAGATATATTACATCCACATTTGAGCCATTTAGTAGCTGTTTCAACACCCAGTCATAGTGTTGCAGGAGCTGTGTTAGGCAGCCTCTACCTGGTCGAAATCCATGCTGGGTGTCAGACAGTAAGTCATTTTCTTCAAGGAACATGATTAGTTTCTTACGGACTATTCGTTCCATGACTTTGCTGATGTGTGAGGTCAGAGAGATAGGCCTATAATTTTTAGCATCTGCTCTGCTACCTCCCTTATGGATAGGGCATATTACCCCCTCTTTCAGTTTGACTGGGAGCTTACCACTTGCAAGAAAGCTCTGAAAAAGAAGCTGTAGCGGTTTTGCAAGGGCTCGTTTGCACGATTTGAGAAGGATCGCTGGGAATCCATCAGGTCCAGCAGCTGAGTTTGTGTCAATCTCATCAATGGCTAGTGTGATATCATCTTCTTCGATGTTGATGTACTCAATTTTTGTCTCTTTGGCCGCTGGTAAAGTGGCAAAGAATTCTTCTGGGTTGTTTACTTGCCTGTGTCCTAGAGGTGTAGTGAACACACTTTGGAACTGTTCGTTCAGTATTTCACTTATCCTCGTGGGATTTCCTGTGAGAGAGCCATCTTTTTGGAAGAGAGGTCCTATTCTCTGGTGCACTGTGGCTGTCTCTTTGGCAAACTTAAAGAAAGCTTTAGGGTTTGATTTTATATTTTCTATTACCCAAGCTTCTTTATCTGCTCTCTCCTTTTCATGGGACTGATGTAGACTTTTCTCAGTTTCCATTAGCATTCTTTCGAGCCGAGACTTCTCACCACTTTTGGTGTGCTTGCTCAGGCGGTTTGCAATCCTTGTCCGTCGTCTCATAAGAATCCTCCTTTCTCTAGGGATCCTGTTTTTGTTCTTGGTGTGCTGGCCCTGCACATTGGGACATATTTGTCACATATGGCTTGTATTATTATGGACATGAAGTTTGTGTTTCATGTTTATGTCCGGTGTGGAGAGACATTCAGGCCAATCCTGTTTGAGGATCTCTTTCTCAATCGACTTCCAGTTGGCTTTATGAAAGTTTAAGTTGGAGAGATGGTAGGTGCTTCGTATAGGCTGTGTGTCTGCTGGGGCTTTTGTTCCATACATAGACAGCTATATGTTGTGATCCGAGATCATTGTCGGCATCACATTAACATTATGGATAATATCCATATGTTTGTGAAGCAGAGATCCAGTATATTATCTGCCCTTGTTGGTTGCAGAACTATTTGCTCCATGAAAGAGGTATTTGAGATGGAGCAGGGACTCCACCTGTGCCTGCTGATGGTGTGTCATCCCTGGGAGCATCTGCCCCCAGGCCATTCCACATTGGGGAGGTTAAAGTCACCCATGAAGAATACACTGTTGTGCTGTTCAAGGTTGGTGAGGACTTCTCCTATTTTTGTTAGGCAGTCTTCAAACATGCCTGAGTGTTTTGGGGCGTCTGGTGGGCGATATGTAGTGCATATGACGATATTCAGTTGTCTTATGTGTACAATTTGAGTTTCACATACTGAGTTCGAATATGACAGCAGGACCTGGGGCGTGAGGTCATCTCGGATGTACATTGCAACTCCACCATGGCTCCTCCTTTTCTATCTGTGTGTATGACTGCATATTGCGGCATGTGTATTCTGCATCACCTATATCGGGTTCAAGATGCGTTTCTGTGAGTGCCATGCATATAGCTTGATTGCATGTCACAAGGTCTCTCAGGAATGAAATTTTCTTTTTACAGTTTCCGCGCAGCAGCCCTCCTACATTCAGTAGAAATATTTTTGTGGTGTGTGTGTTGGTGTTGGTTGTCTGTGGTGGCCATCCTGCATCTGTTGGAGGTGGCCTTATGTGGTGGTAGTTCCAGCTTTGTGCTTGTAGCCAGGTCAGCTGCTGAACAATTTTTTGTGCCATGCACAAAAAAGACTGCTGTTCAGCTGCCGCCCTTCTCACATCTGGGTGAAGCTGGCCACCTGTTGGGTTTCCGCGCACCACATCTGCATACCGTCTTTCAGTAGTGGTCAGTGCGCTTTTTTCCCTTCTTTACTTTTTGTTTTTTTGTTTTGGTTCTCCTGAGGGAGGGACCTCTGTCTCGCGTCCATGCGGTTTTGGTAGGGCCTCCGATGTGCAAAGCGACAGTTTTGCACTTCAACGCCGTACCAGCAGTCCCCCCCTCAGGTAGATTTGCAGGTGTTTCTTTCCTTGCCCTTACAGTTTTTGCTGGGGTCCCTCTGCTTTCTCTGGACAGGGCTTCCTTTAGCCTTGATTCTGTCACCCTTTACCTCCTGCTTCCCATCAATTCCAGGGTGCCTTTCCTTTCTTGCGGCCATCGCACCTCTTTGGTCTTCAGTTTGGTGTTGGAAGCTGGACATGTGTCATCGTTTCCCTGTGTTCCAGGCTTCTCCATTGGCTCTGGATGCTTTCCTCATCCTTTTGGCCCTCCCTGCTGCCGTCACCTCCCAGGATGATGTCCAGGGTGTCCACATGTTGCCTGATTAGAGCGTACGAATGGATAACTTCTCTCTTCTTTCGCTCTATCTGGGCGGTGGTTCTCGAAAAATTGTTTGCTTTTCAGCGCCGCAGCAATAATGTCGTTCGGCGAGTCGTCCTCAGCGATCCTCCAAGCGCGGACAAACAATTGCACCTCTCTCGCAGACCAGTTTCTTGCCATTTCTTCTAGTGAAAATAGGAACAGAGAGAGAGATAGAGAAGGAGAGATATGGAGAGGGAGAAGAGAAAGGAGAAAAGCCAGGGGTGGGATAGAGAGA
>NC_042998.1:21336540-21359040 GCF_006345805.1 Octopus sinensis
AAGATATGACAAGGACATTTAATATAGCTATATTATCTTTTCTACTCTAAGTACAAGGCCCGAAATATTTGGGAGGGGGGTCGGTCGATTAGATCGACCTCAGTAACTGGTACTTAATTTATCGACCTCGAAAGGATAAAAGGCAAAATCGACAGCTGCGGAATTTGAACTCAGAACGCAAAGACAGGCAAAATACTGCTAATCATTTCGCCCGGCGTGCTAAACCTTCTGCCAATTTGAGGATAACGGAGTTTTTAAAAATTTCTCTTAGCTTGCTTTACTGGTTTCAACACACTGTATATTTATAGTGAAAAATATTGTATGTGGTTAGACGATCTAAAATCTCTTTTTCAGCATGTTGGCATAGAAATGTTTATCTTTTGGTCTTATTTATAATAGTGTAAAGAAAATAAGGCCAGGAAGATATAACACAAAGGAAAAGAGCAAGTAGTTATTAAATAGGTGAGTGTGACGAAAGTATTTGGAAAATGAACAATTAATAATGATAATAAAGCTAGAGCGATGATCAAATAAATTGTGTATATATTTATTGGCAAAATACCCGTCCCCAAATATAGCAGTATCCGTTTCGACACACCACTTCACATCACGAATCTTGCTAAACAGATAGATGAACGTAACGTGAACCTCAGCAATGCTGGCAAGACGCTGAACAACATTGTATTTTGTTGTTTAAGAAAACTAAAACAACACGATGACTTCAATTTATAAAGCCAATATACATCAACAACATTACCGACACTGTGGAAAGGCTGCAACTCACCAGATAGTTGGCTGAAAGACTGAAGCGAACGTGGATCTTTTCGGTTTGAACGGCAGTTTTTGACATAATTTCTAGGTAATTAAAAAATTTTAAACTTCGTATACCGGTAGAATGTGTTTATAAAACATATTTTTCTCTTGGCTTTATTGAGAAAATTCTATAGTTTGTAAGATATTTTTTCTTTTTTTCTTCAATTTCTGCAATTTCAACCAATCAGTAACGTCTATTGAGGTAAAAAAAAACATCCTGTGTCGTATGAATATGTCCCTCGTTTAAGAAACAAATTGGATTTATTTACATTTGTGAAGAAAAAAAGATACCCTTCCCCCCACCCCTAACCCTAACCCTAAAACAGATTGAAATGCAATAGATCGATATTAGGGTCATAATTATGGGTGACAATTTCATATGACACCGCTAGAAAAAACTGCCGTTCAAACCGAAAAGATCCGCGAACGTTGATGGTAAGCATAAAAAGGAGAATCTATATAGTGTTAAGCACACACGAAAAACACAAGCGCTTATTACTACGAGAAATAGAATGCATTACACCACCAACAGGACGCATTTATACAAGACGTAAATACGACAGACAATTTAACACAAATTTCGCATTTCTAAAACATAAGTAGCGTATCAAAGACAAACAGGAAGAAAAATGGAGACACCTAGACAAGACCGATGGGATACACATGGCCAACGTGCCCCTAACAACCGAATTTAGGAGGGACAACAAAGTGAACACTTATGGAGAATAAACAATCGATGCGAAGAACAGTCGATTCTCCAACTACCATCAAAGTTCGCTGTGTTCAAAAAAGTGACTATGATACAATCTCTGTCTGAAATAGAAAGGCTTTCACGAAAATCTGATGGGATCTGAACAAATATAACAAGAACAGCAGCAATTACAATCACCGTAGCAACACGAATAAAAACAACAACACCAACGATAATAACTTCGAATACGTCAATAATACGGATGATAACACGGATGATAATACCACGAATAACTAAAACTGCCAGAATAATAATAATCATCATCATCATTCACGGTCCATCATGGTATTACGGAGGTCCTGTTGCTGGATGCCTGTATCCCTGGAGATTACATCAGGGTAGGAGAGTGTGCGCCCTCTGGTATTGCGAGTAGATGGCTTCCAGAGGAGAAGAGGAGAAATTACTTCTTTTTCAGCTCTACAACAATGTCCAGCAAACTGGACTCTCCTACCTTTCACAAGAGATGACACAGGTGGTAGTTTCCCATATATTTGCATTTTGGTTGGATGGCGCTTCCATGAGAGATTTTGAGCTCTCATAAGTATATGGCCTGGTCAGCCTGTAATGGCATGCATAATAATAATAATAATAATAATAATAATAATAATAATAATAATAATCCTTTTTATTAAAAGCACAAGGCCTGACATTTTGAGGGAGGAGTCTAGTCAAATCGACCCCAGTGTTCCACTGGTACTTAATTTATCGACCCTGAAAGGTTGAAAGGCAAAGTCTTCCTCCGTGGAATTTGAACTCAGAACACAAAGAAGGACGAAATGCAGACCATTTTGCCCGGTGTGCTAACGATTCGGCTAACTCGCCGCTTTTTTGAAATAACATTAACTAGCGGGACCCGTAAATATTTCACGTAATTAAAGGTAAACCTATGAAGTAATTTCTAAAAACTTTATCCACACAACCTGAAAGTGTGGCCTGTGTTCTGTTTGTATGGAAAAATAGTCGCTCATCTGCTACTCATTGAAGACTCAAAGTGTCCCTTCTCCCATTAGAAGTGAGATATCCCGTGCTGGATACTAAACCCAGCATTCAGTACTCTGCATTTGGCGAATGAATTGTTAGTTGGATGGCTCTTGGCTCCTCGGTGTTTATCCGCCATTAGGTCTTGTATTTCATCCTGGAAAGTGACCAAATAACATAAATGCAGCCTCCTCACAAAGCAAGCACTGTGGTGTGGCCGGTTTAGTCGCCGACGGCCCGACAGTTGCAAAAAAGGTGTGGGGAAAGAGGGTAGTAAACTTATAGCTAATTATTATTATTGTTAGATGGGTGTTCAATATTTGCCTTACAAATTTAATTAGGCAGCTGCTAACAAGCAAGTGGGTTGGGGAAGAGGGTTTCAGGTAAGCTAATCTAAGATTGTTTCATTGGCTAGATATACAGGATGTTGAATTGGACTGGTGTCGGTAAGGGTTGGGGATCGACGAAGGAGTGAAACAGTCTGGGTGTTTTAAGAACTGATTTCCATGATTGTGTATGAATAAAGTGCACGTTTTAGATATTAATGATTTAAATAGAGAAAGAAGGGGAAATGCTTTAACTCAACCTGAATCTAACGAAAAATTAGCATAGGCGCAGGAGTGGCTGTGTGGTAAGTAGCTTGCTAACCAACCACATGGGTCTGGGTTCAGTCCCACTGCGTGGCATCTTGGGCAAGTGTCTTCTGTTATAGCCCTGGGCTGACCAATGCCTTGTGAGTGGATTTGGTAGACGGAAACTGAAAGAAGCCCTGTCGTATATATATATATATATATATATATATATATATATATATATGTGTGTGTGTTTGTGTGTCTGTGTTTTTCCCCCTAGCATTGCTTGACAACTGATGCTGGTGTGTTCACGTCCCCATCACTTAGCAGTTCGGCAAAAGAGACCGATAGAATAAGTACTGGGCTTACAAAAGAATAAGTCCCGGGGTCGATTTGCTCGATAAAAGGCGGTGCTCCAGCATGGCCGCAGTCAAATGACTGAAACAAGCAAAAGAGAAAGAGAAAGAGATACTGTTTGACGTAGTCTGTGACTTAGTGATTTCGGCTGTATATTTATGACCAGCAGCATAATCATTTGTAAAATAGTTGGCGTTTAGCAAAATTTTAAATGAGAAATGTCGAAGTGGACAAGTATTGGTCTGTCCTCATCCTGAAACAGTGAATCAAGAATTTTTCTTTTTAAATTGCTAAGATAATAGCTGGATTAACTCCACCATGGCGTGTTTTCTAAGAAGGAAATTGTCATTAGAATTATCATTGCCACAATGTGTCCTTCGTAACCTGGTAGAGGAAATTCTATTTTCATCGTATATGCTTCAGGTATAAAAGAATCGCAGAAGTGAAGACTTATAAAATTATTTAAATATCCTGTTTTTACGTTAATGTAATAGTGATGATATTAATTAATTTTTTTTTAATTATAAGCAGATTTTCACAAGAAAATTGAAAATCACCAACCAGCATATAACATTTGTTTATTAGTTAAATTGATGAGGAATACACACTTTGAAATATCGCTTGTGGAATCTAATTTCTTTTTACAGATGACTCAAAAACCGAAGAACCGAAAGATGAACCACCAGGGTACTGTGAAAACTCTGGAAATGACACTGCTTTCGATAATCATTTGGCACTTGAACATCCTGAACAACCTGAATATCCACCACCACCGGCATATACACCACGACCTGAACATCCACAACCTGGATATTTACCACAATCCGGATATCCACTACAAACTGGATATCCACCACAATTCGGATATCCACTACAAATCGGATATCCACCACAAATTGGATATCCACCACAACCTGGATATCTAGCACAACCTAGATATCCCCCACAACCCGGGCATCCCCCACAACCCGGATACCTGTTACAGCCACCACTACCTCTGCAGCAACGACTACAACAACCACAACAACCAAGAGCATCAGCACCACCACCACCACCACCACCACAACAACAACAACAACAACAACAGTCTGTTATTGTAAGCAAATATTTTTTCGTTTCATTTTACGTCTTCACTATTCTTCAAGCATTTATCCTGAACAGAGATCTTATCTGTAGCAAGTTTTAGTCATCAAAAGGTGAATATTCTAGGAAATCATCTTTAAGCGATTTTAGCCAGTCATATCATTATATGGAGCAGAATAAATGATTTAGTTTGGACTTTATTTTATCAATCTTTTTTCATTGAATAACCGACAGGTTGTACTAAACTACAATGGTAACAGTAGCAATCGGAGTACCTGGCATAGAAGATATATATACGAATATATACGTGTGTGCGTGCACGGATGTATGCTTGTGTATGTGTGTGTGTTTGTATGTATGTATGAATGCGTGACAGCACATTCTACACTGGCAAGTCAGTGCTTTTATCGATGTGACATTTGGAGTAGTTTGTTCTGAGAGCTTGTTCTTGAGAGCTGCACACCGATGCCTGAGTGGGCCCTTTTAAGTCTACTTTCTGCAGTCATTGCCAAATTCTATTCCAATCAGTCGCATCTTTAGTTTTCAAGAGCTGACTGCATTTGTTGTCCTGCCAAATTTTCCTCCTCTGCGCACTCAGATCTTTCTTAAATTGTGTTGGATCTACGGCTTCGTTCAATTTCAAAGTTCACTGCATTTTCACTGCTTCAATCATTTCTTTTTTACACTCCTTGATATACCAAGCTAGGCTATTTTCCTCTTCCTTTACACAACCTTCACAACACACTAATCCCCGTCCTCCTTCCTCTTTACATACAATATTTACACAACACTCTTGAGGTATATTCCCTTGTTCATTAATTTACGTGTTCTCCTGTCCATCTCTTGTAATTCATGCTTCTTCCACGATACAATTTCTGCCCCATATCACATCAAAATAACAGCCTGCTCTAATCTTATAGCGGCTATTTAGCAACGATTGGAGCACAAGCCGAGTTCTTTTCAAATACTCTTTCTTTAATCTTGTGGTCTTTCATCTTATCTCTTTCAATGATAACCATGTACTTATATTCTTCCTCTCCGACTTATTTTATAGTTTCACTACTTACCGTCTTGATCCCCTGTCTTTTACTGATTTTTGAGAATCATTACACCTCGATCCCAAATTCCAAGCCATATATCTTTGCTAATCATCTGCACAGTTGCCGTCAAACTCTCAATTTAGGTCATTCATAAACCACAGATTATTTACTTTTACCCTACCTAGCATGTACCCCCCACACAACACTCTTAAAACACTCGTTAGTGGAGAGGCGAAAGACTGCACCCTTGAAAAATTCCTCTTTTAATGTTTAACTCTCTCAGCATATCTCTCCATGCTGTGAGTTCAGTACGCCATGTTGTCATTGAGTTTGGTATTAACTTCAGGATACTGTTTGATATAATGCCTGTTATCAGTTATTTCATCAGTGGCAAACAAGATATTGGTCGGAAATTTCCAACCGCATTCCCTTTACTTGGGTCCTTCTGGCATAGTACCTATTTCTTTATTGCCCACAAGGGGCTAAACACAGAGGGGACAAACAAGGACAGACAAAGGGATTAAGTCGATTACATCGACCCCAGTGCGTAACTGGTACTTAATTTATCGACCCCGAAAGGATAAAAGGCAAAGTCGACCTTGGCGGAATTTGAACTCAGAACGTAGCGGCAGACGAAATACGGCTACGCATTTCGCCCGGCGTGCTAACGTTTCTGCCAGCTCGCCGCCTTCTGGCATAGTGTCGTTCTTCCTTTTGTCTGTTTAATCTTTACTTCTCAATTCTCTGTTTATATCACTTTAGTTTATGTGCTTTAAATTTCAACCTCTGTTTTAATTCCTCAATCGCAACATTGATTCCCTTCCTATTCATCCTATACTTCCTCTCTAGCTCAACATATTTCTCTTACTTAACTTGTTTTCTCTTTTTCCGTTTCAGAATATTAATATTCTTTCTGGTCTCGTTAATAGACTGCGTTATTCTCCTTTTCTACCATGGTTCCTTCAGGTTATGCTGATATTTACCTTTGGCTTTCAAACCTAACTTCCGGGCTATAAAGATCGAGATTGCATTTATCAGTTTGTTGGTGTCTATAATGTCAGTCCTGATATCATCACTGATACCATTTATCTTCCTCACCCATTTATTGAGTTTCTTTCTGTTTACTTTTTAAACGCCAGATAAAAGCTCTGTTCACCAGACGTCCAAATATCAAAGATTTCATTTAAAATGGATAACTGTTCCTCGGTTCCGTTATCGCTTTCCTGTTCAATAATCTCAGCTTCATGCTCGTTTTCTTCACTTAACTCTACGGCCATAATTTCACTATCTGCATTCTCTTCCTCATCCTTCTGTTCACTGCTGGTCTTACTATCCCTAAGCACCTGTTGCTTAATGCTTTCTAGTTCAACTGGAGATAACCATTCATTCTTTCTGATAGCTCTAGCTGGGTCACACAGATGTTGTTCACTTAATTCAAATATGTCTCTGTCAATCCATACCCTGTGTATTCCTTTGCTATATCCTGTAGGGGGCAAGGCGGCGAGCTGGCAGAAACGTTAGCATTTCTAGCATGCCCAACATTACCCGGTAACCTTCTTTTCAGAGCTTCTATCTCCAATTCTGGTAAATAGGATTTGGGCTTGACTGTCACAGGACAGGACTTGCGCAAGCTATTGGGTCATTTTATATCAACTACCTTCACCACCTAGGCATTTGAAGACAAATAGAAAAGATAAATAAATAAAAATAATACTAATAAACATTTTAATTTTTTTTTAAATAAAGCAATAAAATAAAAAAGAATTCTTAATTAAAAAAATAAAAAATAATGAAAAATAAAAAATAATAATAATAATAATACAAAAAATAAATAAAGATTAAAAAAATTAAAATCGTGATAATAATTATTATTATTTATTGTCATTGCACAACTTCTAACGCTGGACATGTACTACGGTACCAGTTGTTCACTACCAGTAATACCCCTACTTTTTCAAGCAAATTCATCGAAAACAGATACATCCACTCACAGAGATTCGATCACTTTTCTTTTGCTACTTACCACTTAGGAGATCTATTGACATGGTTGGTCCTTTTCTGTGACGTTCTGATATCTAATTGAGCAGTTACAACTTTAGCAGTGGAATAGATAAGGTTATTTAAGGTTGTTAGGTCATTTTCCTAATTTTTTAAGATCTGTCTAAGCCCAATGTGATGTATCATGATTATTTTCTATGCTGCTTGAGAGTTTTGGTATCGGTTTTCTATTGATCATATCAGTAAACTAAGGCATGCTGCGTTCTTTCATAATAGCATATTTTACTTCTATGATTTCTTTATTATTCACTTCAAATTCTATCATTTCTATTTTGGTGTTATTGTGGTAGGCCCCGACATGCATCACTTAATTTATTTGCTTCTATATGTCAGCATACTTCGTTGCCTACTAAATTTCCCCGTGAAGTGAATGTTTTTACAATGAGGTTATTGTTTGGGTTTAGTTGGGCTGTATAGAAAGCATTCAACACATCTCTATAATCACCTCCAGTCTATTTTATGCACTTTGCTTTAGATGATGCTTTTGGTGGTGTCACTACAGGTCTAGGATTAGGGTCATCTTGGTTCAGGTTGCCTGGTACTTCGTTTGTTTTTTTTTTGAGAGTTTGTTCCAGCAGCAGACTTTTCGATATCAGTCTGGTTCCACATTGAGTATCGCGGTGCTTGATGTCCCAGGCGATGATCGATCCGGCATGAGTTTTGGCTTGTCATTAAAGCATTGACAATAGGAGACGGGTCTGTATGTTCTGGGTTGACTTTTTGACATGACACCGTTTCCTTGTACTTCCAATGCTGGAACAAATTCTCAAAAAAAAGAAAAGAAACGAACTACCACGCAACCTAAACCAAGATGACCCTAATCCTAGACATGTAGTGACACCACCAAAAGCATCTAATAGAGCAGTACAACTTTATCAGTGGAATATATATTCGTCGTAGATCGAAAATCACCTCTATTTTTCTTGGTACCTGTTTCCGGGCATAACTCTTTTACTCTCTTTACTTTTTTACTTGTTTCAGTCATTTGACTGCGGCCATGCTGGAGCACCGCCTTTAGTCGAGCAAATCGACCCCGGGACTTATTCTGTGTAAGCCCAGTACTTATTCTATCAGTCTCTTTTGCCGAACCGCTAAGTGACGGGGACGTAAACACACCAGCATCGGTTGTCAAGCAATGCTAGGGGGACAAAGACAGACACAGACACACACACACACATATATATATATATATATATATATATATACATATATACGACAGGCTTCTTTCAGTTTCCGTCTACCAAATCCACTCACAGGGCATTGGTTGGCCCGGGGCTATAGCAGAAGACACTTGCCAAAGATGCCACGCAGTGGGACTGAACCCGGAACCATGTGGCTGGTTAGCAAGCTACTTACCACACAGCCACTCCTGCGCCATAACTGCTTAGAGATCTTTTAAACTGAGTGACTAATTTGAACCTTTGCATATTCGTTTGTGGGGAATCGCTTTCTTTTTGTTTGGTATGCCATCCTCCTGATACATGTTTTTCTTTTATTTTCTGTATGTTTTGTGTTGGCATTATTTATGTTGCTTGTAAATACTAGGATGAATGGAGAGTTGCATGTACTTACTGCGTAATTAGTGTATTTTTACCAGGGTTCTTGGTGTTGGTTTCGTCGTCTTGCGTGTCTCGTTGAGATATCACGCATTTAAGAAAGAAAACTATACAGTGCGTAACAAAACTCTTTCCGATTGTTTTCATTCCTCTGCTTTCCCATAGTTGTATCTCGAAGTTTTCCTTCCATTGCACCAACATTACTGGATTAAGTTTGTTTTGTGGAGAGATCTTCTTAGAGTACGTCCATGTTGCGCTCATCATCGCCATATGCATCACTGGATAATTATGTTAATTTTTTGATTTCTTCTCTTTTCAGACACAAAACCAAGAACTAGAATACTTTACATTTAAGTTGACCGCAGCAATTCTTGTCACCATTTTCTGTTGTAAACATCTCTAAACAATTATACTATTTTTTTTACTTCTTCCATTTTCAGATACAATACGAGCAACCACGATACTTTGTATGGAGTATGGTTAAAGCAGTTCTCGTCACCTTTTTCTGCTTTGCTCCAACAGGCATTGCAGCTATTTTTTATGCATCTAAAGTAAGTAAAATAGGAACATTTTTTGCAAGAAATTCTAAGTATTTTCATACATTTTATCCAGTTGCGGCTGTATGATAAAAAGCTTGCTTCTCAACCGCATGGCTCCAGTTTCAGTTCTACCACATCTGGGTCAAGTATTTTGTACAATAGCCTCGTGTTGATCAAAGATTTGGAGTGAATTAAGTAGATGGAACCTGAAGGAGCTCAGTCATACACACACATACGTACACATAAATACACATGAATATATGTGAGTATTATTTCTTTATTTACCACAAGGGGCTAAACATAGAGGGGACAAACAAGGTCAGACAAAGGAATTAAGCCGATTACATCGACCTCAGTGCGTAACTGGTATTTATCTAATCGACCCCGAAATGATGAAAGGCAAAGTCGACCTCGGCGGAATTTGAACTCAGAACGTAACGGCAGACGAAATACCGCTAAGCATTTCGCCCGTGTGTACGTGTGAGCATGTGAATGTGTGTGTTTGTGAGTGTGTGGAAGAGAAAGAGAGTATTTTTGTTTGTGTTGGTCAACTATCACCATTGATAACCGATGTGGGTGTGTTTACGTCCGCGTAACCTAGCGGTTCGGCGAAAGAGATAATAGAATACGATAAGTACCAACCTTAAAAATAAAATATCTACAGCCTTCAAGCCACTTGACAGCAGGGAGGTTGAAATCTAGAAAAAGTATTATATGTCTGTCATATATTAATAGTTCTTCCATCTTTTCCAGGCTCTCTTCGAATGTGTACCTATGATTTGGCGCTTGTGGTGGGCGATATGTAGTAACTATTACCGTTGTTATCTGTTTAATGTGTACCATCAGTGTGTCACAAATTGAGTTTGAGCGTCACAGGCTTGACACTTGCTGGATGTACATCTTGACATCTTGACTGGACAGACATTTTCCCGGATGTACATCGCAATTCTATCAGGGGTTCTTTCACACGTTTCAGTGTGCCTCAGCAACTGTTACATCAGCCGTCAACTGTATTTCCGTTTAGTCATGCATGCAGCTTAATTAAATGTAACTAATTCTCTCAGTTATGGGTTTTGTTGCTGGTGGGAGGTTGCCAAGTTCCTGTCATTCAATAGCAACACTTACGTAACGTATGTGATATCAATAACGGCCACTTGTTCGATATTTGTGTTGGCGTCAGAACTGGCCAGCCAGTGTCTTTAACTATTTTTGACGATCTAGTGTGCTGGTATGAGTATTTTATGCAGTGTTTAGTGTAATCAGATCAGCTGACGTACAATCACCTACACCATACACCCAAAAAGACAGTTGTTTAGCTGCTCCTATCTGAGTTATGACTACAGCTTGTTTTTCAGTGGAGCAGTGCATTCAACGGTCGACTATTTCCAAAGCGGTGGCAGTATGTGTTGCGACCTGGTCTAGTGCTCTGAGTGATACTGATGGAAGTGTTTGTCCCTCAGAATGATTAAGTTGAGGCAAACAGTCAAGTCCTGCTATTAATATAAGACATACACTTATTGCATTGACAAATTTTAACAACAACAGTTAGATATTTTTGAGCCAAGTTCAACATCAAATCATATGCAGGAGAACTGATCTATGATGTTTTAGGCATTTTGATTACATTATCCAGTGTGATACTATATAATACCTATTTCTTTACTACCCACAAGGGGATAAACACAGACAGGACGAGCAAGGACAAACGGATTAAGTTGATTATATCGACACCAGTGCGTAACTGGTACTTATTTAACCGACCCCGAAAGGATGAAAGGCAAAGTAGACCTCGGCGAAATTTGAACTGAGAACGTAGCGGCAGATGAAATACCTATTTCTTTACTACCCACTTGGGGCTAAACACAGAGGGGACGAACAAGGACAGACAGACAGATTAAGTCGATTACATCGACCCCAGTGCGTAACTGATACTTATTTAACCGACCCCGAAAGGATGAAAGGCAAAGTGGACCTCGGTGGAGTTTGAACTCAGAACGTAGCGGTAGACGAAATACCTATTTCTTTACTACCCACTTGGGGCTAAACACAGAGGGGACGAACAAGGACAGACAGACAGATTAAGTCGATTATATCGACCCCAGTGCGTAACTGATACTTATTTAACCGACCCCGAAAGGATGAAAGGCAAAGTCAACCAGCGGAATTTGAACTCAGAACGTAGCGGCAGACGAAATACCTACTTCTTTACTACCCACTTGGGGCTAAAAACAGAGAGAACGAGCAAGGATAAACGGTTTAAGTTGATTATATCGACACCAGTGCGTAACTGGTACTTATTTAACCGACCCCGAAAGGATGAAAGGCAAAGTCGACCTCGGCGGAATTTGAACTCTGAACGTAGCGGCAGACGAAATACCTATTTCTTTACTACCCACTTGGGGCTAAACACAGAGGGGACGAACAAGGACAGACAGACAGATTAAGTCGATTACATCGACCCCAGTGCGTAACTGGTACTTATTTAACAGACCCCGAAAGGATGAAAGGCAAAGTGGACCTCGGTGGAGTTTGAACTCAGAACGTAGCGGTAGACGAAATACCTATTTCTTTACTACCCACTTGGGGTTAAACAGAGGGGACGAACAAGGACAGACAGACAGATTAAGTCGATTATATCGACCCCAGTGCGTAACTGGTACTTATTTAACCGACTCCGAAAGGATGAAAGGCAAAGTCAACCTCGGCAGAATTTGAACTCAGAACGTAGCGGCAGACGAAATGCCGGGAAGCATTTCGCCCGGCGTGCTAACGTTTCTGCCAGCTCGCCGCTTTATATTATCCAATACCAATTTTAAAGAGAGCATTTTGTGATTTGAGGAATTTGGCTGCTCCTTCAAACAGGTTGAGTTGTATCCTAGTGGCTGTGGCATAGGCTGTTTGAGGTTCCCTCATGGAGTCGATATGCATTTAGTTGATGGAGATTGCAGAGGAGAAGCAAAATTAAAGGTCCTAAACAAGATCAAACGAACATTATGATTGTAATAGTGAAAATGTTGCTTATACAAAATGTTACCTGTAACACTTGTTTGTTCCATTATGTCTAACAATAACGTTTCAAGTATTTTAACCACAACAGTGTTGTTCCTCTGCCGACATACCGTGTCATTATAAATCAGGTTTCTATTAATCCAATGTACATATAATAACTCTAACACTTATATAGCATTTGACTAAAAAACAGCATGGCATTTAACAGTTTTGATTAAATTTCTTTGTGTTGTAAGAATAATGGTTATGAAACTGATAAATAATATCGGTTCACCATCACCACAACCAAACCAACTCTACAAAAATATTGGTGAAATTTGTGGTCCCCTCCATTCACTCTTTTATTAAGAAGAAATTATATTGTTCATTCATATAATTCCTTTTTATTGCTGTTGTTTGTGCGGTGAGCTGGCAGAATCGATACCACGCTGGGGGAAATATTTAGCGGTATTTTGTCCGTCTTTACGCTCTAAGTCCAAATTCCTCCAGGTCGACTTTGGCTTTCATCCTTTAGGGATAGATAAAATAAATACTTTTTGAGTACTGGAGTTGATGTAATTCCGAAAATCTCTACCTGCGACGATTTCATCTCAAACGAAGGAGAGGAGCTTTCTCCGTCCGGGTTGCGGATCCGTGGAACAAGCTGCCAGACGAGATGGTAAAGATGCCGACGACCGCTTTGTTCAAAGTCTCCCTTGACCTCAAGTGGCCTGAACTCTTTACATGAACACCACCCTGTACTTAACTCCATGTCCCCCTACATAGCCTTGCTATTTGCTTTTGAGTCAAATTAATTAACTAACTAACTAACTAACTAATTCATTTACTCACACTCCAAAAATTCTGGCCTTGTACTAAAGTTAGAAACCAATATATTTGCTGTTGTTGAGTTTTATTAGCGTTCTTTATATATAAACTAATTCTTTTCTTTCTATCTTCTAGGCAAACGTAATGGCTGATATTTGGAATATAGAAGCTGCAAAGGAAGCAAACGCAGCTGCACGTCTATTAATCAAAGTATCGTTTGTTGTTGGTATTCTCGTCATGAGTTTTGGACTCATCCTACCTTTAATAAATGCCGTCACGAAATAACTTTCACATAACGTTATAAACTTTAGGAGATTCATATTGAATGAAAGGTCTTCTTTTTTATTAGAGGTATTTCTCAACATAACTTCATTGATTGTTAACATGAAATACTCTCAGCCAAAAATGTTTAAATATATTGAGAACTTCAGTCAATAAATGGTATATTTCATACTAAGTGATACAATTTTAAATAATGAATAATGATATATACAGTTCGATAAACTCTATGGCTTCAGTTTGATAGCTACAACCCATAAAGTAGTAAAACTACGAGAGTATAAAGACTCTTGTACCATCCCTCCTGTTTCCCACGAAAGCAATGGGTGATGTTACTCTTTACTCTTTACTCTTTACTCTTTACTCTTTGCTTCTGTCATTTTGACTGCGGCCATGCTGGAGCACTGCCTTTAGTCGAGCAACTCGACCCCGGCACTTACTCTTTTGTAAGCCCAGTACTTATTCTATCTGTCTGTTTTGCCGAACCGCTAAGTGACGGGGACATAAACACACCAGCATCGGTTGTCAAGCAATCCTAGGGGAACAAACACAGACACACACACACACACACACACACACACACACACACATATATATATATATATATATATATATATACATATATACGACGGGCTTCTTTCAGTTTCTGTCTACCAAATCCACTCACAAGGCTTTGGTCGGCCCGAGGCTATAGTAGAAGACACTTGCCCAAGGTGCCACACAGTGGGACTGAACCCGGAACCATGTGGTTGGTAAACAAGCTACTTACCACATAGCCACTCCTGTTGTTGCATTTTGCTATTACTTGAATGTTCCTTATCATTATCTCTGGAACTACCAAACATTAAAATCATTTTATAAACATTTTTAAACTCTTTCCTAGTTTTGAAGATGTTACCTTAAAGCCAATTATTTATTTCAGCTGTTAAAATCTACATGAGAGTTTAAAATAAAATAATAATGAAATTATTGTACACGGTGCTCAGGTGCACCACAACTTGTCAAAAGTGCGTATAAAGTATATGCGGTAATGTACAAATATCTGAAAAGTGAACAGCGTATGGTTCAGATACATGCTTACGTGTGTATGGAGGGAAGAAAATCAGGTGTAGTGTTGGTGAATCTCAGGAAGCATGGACGTTTTGAAGGATGCAGTGCTCCGACAACTAACAACTGATGCCGGCAGTTTGTTCCATGCTTCAACAACTCTTAGCGTGAAAAAATGTTTCCGAAAGTCATGGGAGCTGTGCTGTTTTCTGACTTTCTAAACATGTCCACGGGTGTTAGACAGATGGAGTTTGAAAAGGTGCTCAGAGTTAATGTTTGTAAGATGGTTAATAATTTAAAGGGTGTCTGCCAAGTCAGCTGCCAGACGTCGGAGTTTCAATGTATCCATGCCCAGGGAAGTAAGGCGTTCAGAATATGGCAAATGCCTGATGGAGGGTATTCTCTTGGTTGCACGTCGCTGAACGGCTTAACATTATATAAGTATTGAACTCAGTTTAACATAAATTAGAAACTAGATACACACAAAAAAATATAAATAAACTGTAACATACATACATTGACAAATCTCGCTATACACGCCTAAAGAGTATTTTAGATAATGGCAGACAGAAATGGCTAAAGGTGAAAACTACATTTGTATATTAACCACAAATGTAGATAAATATTTCTGGTAGCTTTCGTTCATAGATATTTGAGTTAATGTTGGCTTAATGGGTTAATGTTGGTTTAATGGGTTAATGTTGGTTTAATGGGTTAATGCTGGTTTAATGGGTTAATGTTGGTTTAATGGGTTAATGTTGGTTTAATGGGTTAACGCTAGTTTAATGGGTTAATGCTGGTTTAATGGGTTAATGCTGGTTTCTTCTGTCATGTTATACAATGGGAAGTGGAGTTCACAACAAACATACAAATTGCATTTTCAGACAAGGGAGTAGATCTCCAAAGCAGCGGAGCCGTAAGGACAGCAACGAAAGATGGGGTACATACCCCGTATAAAACGGACAAACAGCTGACAGCGGGAAGCAACTGGACTTCAACCCGTACCTAAGCTAAGCTAAGCGGTATCCACGATAACAATCACGTGAAATTTAAAGCTAAATTACAGACATTCGAATGTGATAACATTTTATAAACAAACGCCAGATGTGGTTGGTAATTTGGAGAACAGAAATTAATGAAAGGCGGCGAGCTGGCAGAATCGTTAGAACGCCGGGAGCAGTGCTTAGCGGTATTTCGTCTGCCGTTAGGTTCTGAGTTCAAATTCCGCCGAGGTCGACTTTAGCTTTCATCCTTCCGGTGTCGATAAATTAAGTATCAGTTACGCACTGGGATCGATGTAATCAACTTAATCCATTTGTCTGTCCTTGTTTGTCCCCTCTATGTTTAATCCCTTGTGAGTAATAAAGAAGCAAGTATTTCGTCTGTCTTTACGTTAAATGCGGCGAGCTGGCAGAACTGATAGCACGCCGGGCGAAATGCGTAGCTGTATTCCGTCTGCCGTTATGTTCTGAGTTCAAATTCCGCCGAGGTCGACTTCGCCTTTCATCCTTCCGGTGTCGTTAAATTAAGTATCAGTTACGCACTGGGGTCGATGTAATCGACTTAATCCCTTTGTCTGTCCTTGTTTGTCCCCTCTATTTTTAGTCCCTTGTGGGCAGTAAAGAAATAGATATTTCGTCTGCCGTTACGTTCTGAGTTCAAATTCCGCCGAGGTTGACTTTGCCTTTCATTCTTCTGGGGTCGATAAATTAAGTACCAGTTGCGTACTGGGGCCGATGTAATCGGCTTAATCCCTTTGTCTGTCATTATTTGTCCCCTCTATGTTTAGCCCCTTGTGGGCAATAAAGAAATAAGAAATTAATGATTTTATTGTACTTCAATGGTTTTATTTCCACTGTTGTATTGCATTTTAGAACAATATCTCAAAGTGTTTTCTGCTAATAAAATTTAATATTTTACTAATGAATTTTATAACAAAATAATATTTATTTAATATTTGTAAATACATCAATAAATCAACTTGTATAATCTATAACGAGTGGCAGCAGCAGCAGCAACAGCAGCCGTTCAAGAATTTGGACCTGGAGATCTCCATTTCCAGCGACTTCGAGGGCCACCTCCCAGTGGTGTCGGGCGTCAACGAAGAGCCCTCGACTACAATAAGACGACCAAAGTTTTTTTTTTCCAAGGTCTGGGGTCTCCCGCCCCTAAGCCCTAAACCATCACCTAATCACCCTTAACCGTCTTGTTGCTTAACAACAACAAGAACAGCAGCAGCAGCAACAGCAATGGCAATGACTACAACAATAACTAATACTACTAATACTTCAGATATTGTTGCTACTACTAGTATTCCAACTATTTCTACATGCCGAGCATTCAAGTGGAAAGGCACTAACAAGAAATGTAGGCAAATATAGACATCATCAACCGAGACTAACCAGATGGCGCCGCCCAAGTGCAATTCTTAATGGAGACCCTCGTAGTAAATCATTCTGCTTTCCTTTGTAGTAGTGAAGAATTTATCCTTATTCCCATTTATCTGGGAAAACAAAGAGCGAGGGTGAATATAACTGGTGAGCCACCAGAAGTGGTTATCTGGTGAGTGGTGTGCGGAGATCTGGAGGTAAGTGACATTCTCCCGGAGAATCGCAAGAAGAATAGATTTGGAACAGCACTGGAAATTTTATTATATGAAACTAGAACTTCTCGAAAAGATTTTGACCTAATACACTTTACAAATAAGGCAGATTTTCACGTCAGTGTGGAATGAAGAAGACCAAAATTCATGAATGTGGTGATGCCAACCACCAGAGAGCCTTCTGCCTGCAATAGATGGTGAAAATATGGAGACATCGCTGTTTCTAGCATCACAAACACAATTACAATACCAACAAAAAACATGCAACGTAATATCAGCGAAAGTAATAGCAACAAAAGCCGCAACAAAAAATACTTTTATGAATGTCTGCATTAGGCATCCGTGACCTCTTTAAGGGGCTTGATTTGGCAGAATTGTTAGCACGCCGGGCGAAATACATAGCCGTATTTCGTCTGCCGTTACGTTATGAGTTCAAATTTCGCCGAGGTCGACTTTGCCTTTCATCCTTTCAGGGTCGATAAATTAAGAACCAGTTATGCACTGGGGTCGATGTAATTGACTTAATCCCTTTGTCTGTCCTTGTTTGTTCCCTCTATGTTTAACCCCTTGTGGGTAGTAAAGAAATGGGTCTTTTGCTCAAGGTCATTTCGGTCAAAGATGTGCTGAGATTCACTTGGTATACCTTAAAGTCTTATGGGTGTAGTTTCTTATACGGAGAGGGGGATATGAAAACAGGATAGGCGTATGCGTGAGGATCGGCTTGCGAGTATGTGGTCTAATGTGCGTGCTTATGTTTTTGGATAGGTTTTGTGAGTGAACGTGTATGATCGTATGTATGTGTGTGTGTGTTATTAGGACAAAATCTCCGGAGGAAAAATTCTTCTCGGACAAATTTTTCCACAAAAATCCCCACCCAACTTCGAGTCTAGCATAGCAGCCTTTAATAAACAAAAGCTTTCTCTCTACTATCAAAATTCACACTATAACAACTCTGAATGCACGAGCGGCTAACATATACACAGCTCCAGCATTGAACCCTTTACGTTAGACCACAGCCATAACCCAACCTATCCTATTAACAGTATCCAGAATTCTACCACAACTTTCACCACCGTTACAGAGAGAATAAGGAACAACAACGATAGCAATAATAACGATGATAGTAATTATGATACTAGTAACTTAGACCTTTCTACCCTCATCGCTAACCTCTCCTCTAACAGTATTATCTCTTCTATTCCTGGAAATAATCTCCAAGGTACACCCACTTGTAACAGCCGTCCTGGGTCCATCTGCTCTCTACAAACCCATTGTAGAAATGTAATGTAATTTATAAATGCATATAATTTATAATGAAAGAGCCTTGGCTCTAGGCTAGAAACCAGCTCTTTCTCTATTGGCAAGAAATCTTGAAATAAAACTGAACAATGACATACATACATGTACATGAACATGACACCGTCAACATCAGTGGTGCAGACAGCGAGGACCGCTTAAAATCCTTTGAACACTGGCTTCTTAAATAATACCAGTTCCTCTCACCTAGGTCTGTAACTGATTAATTTCTCCTGTTATAAACGAAAGAAGCACTTGACCGGATTTTTTAACATATACATTAAACCACGTGGAATTTCGGTAGCGATATCATAGCTTATTCCAAAAACAACACCGAAGAAAACAGAACTACGTCACCAATTAGCTATCCAAGAAAACATAAGTATTTCTCTCATTTTACGTGAACTTTACATCGAAACCAAGACTTAAGTCAGTGCTGTCAAAACGCTCGTGCTGAAGCGATTAAAAAATACTGGAAAGAAATTAACCCCATCTTAAATAACTTTACGACGAAACATTTTCGGCAATAAGCATTTTTCTTTAAAAGCATTGCTGACTACGATGTCCGGAATCTACCAGCGGCTATCATTAAATTCGTATGCCTCTCAAAATTTACTTGAGTCAACAAAGACGGCTGTGGAATATATCCAGCTTAGGGACATCTTGAAACTACAGCTCAGGGAATTTTTCTACTTTTACAAAAATATCGTTCAGCGACAGGTTATTCTAAACAACTTTAAGAAAAAGAATCTAACAGCATTAATGCTGAAAATAACCGATGTCGCTGGAGAGTGCGTAGAAGAATGTGATATTAGTTATTTGAATATTTATATCCTTATATACACAGGTACTATTACTGTTCGAGAGCACATGATAAATCTGTACTTTACATGGTAATGAAATTTCTGAACGGAAGCAACCTAGATTGAAAACAAAATGTGATGAAAACATCAGCAATCTGCACTGCCATATTGGAAGGTTAACCACAATGATAAGATGTAAGGGGTATAATGAGTTTACACCACATCAAGTGCATCTTATGCATCAATTCAGAAAACTCGAAGGTGACTTTTCCCACAAAGCTCTTATGAGAAAGCTAAATGCAATAAATCATGAACTCAGAACACTGAGTTACAAACTCCACTGCTGTAGGAGATTTTCTAATGAGCCAGGATATATCACAAGTTTGCTTCCAGTCCGCAGACATTGCATAAAGAGAGGAGGAAGTGAAACATTACTGTGAAGAAAGCTTCCCTTCTAGGAAAACTTGAAACATTCTGATCTAAAGACTGAAATCGCAAGAGGAATCTCAACCTTTATGCATCATGGCTAGGTACAGTTAGGAGAGAATTCTGCATCAGCATTGACAGTAAAGTATTCAGAATTGCCTCGGAATATTTTATGATTGTAGGCAAAATGCATAACGGAAAGGTATCTGGAAGAGACATAATAGTTGGATTCTGGTAAAAGACATTGTCATTTTACAGGAAACATTTAATATGCATATTCAAAGTGACTATGGACGGTCATACTGATGGGGCCTACTTGACTTGCTTACAGCCTGGACGTGCCTAGTGGTCAAAAATGAAACCACCGATTTGGTAGGAAATTATAGGTCCTTTCCTTGCCTAAATATTATGTTTGAATTGTATGCAATGCTGCCTCAACCAATTTATCCAGGGTCATTTTAAATCCAGCAACCTAGCCACTGTTGAGCAACAGGTGAAAGAAGAGAGTGTTAGGATGTACTGTTAAGCTTACAGCTTTCATAAGCAAAGCTGTACTGTCTGGAGCATGAAGATATTCTAGAAATCTTACGAATGTGTGTCTTAATTATAGGGAAAACGTTTGACTGTATTTCATACTCATGGCTAATAAAATGCCCTCATCTAGCAAAATTGAGTTCCATCTTAGTTGTTACTATCGAAGGACTCACAATGACCTGGGCGACGATTCTCACATTTACAAGTGAGAGCGAATAGATAATCTCCACTGTTGTAAATATATCAAAGGGAATATTCCAATGGGATCATCTTCCTGTAATTCTGTTCATTTTGTAATTAAACCCATTATCTCATTCCTGCAACAAAAGACAAATGGTTACATGCTAGCGTCTGCAACTGCTAGAGATATTAATGTAACAAATAATTTCTTTTTGGTTGACCTTAATATTTATGCTAAAATGTTAACAATGCCAAAAACCAGTTGGAATTAATAACATTTTCGCTTGACATAGGAATGGGAAATATGCCCAAAAGAAGTGTTCCTATTTGATTGCTGAACCTAAGATGAGATGGAGGTAGTGTTGCTACTTGACAACCACAACTCCCATATCTCGTTAGCTATCATTGATTTCTGCCGAAACAATGGTATTGTTCTGCTATCAATCCCCCCACGCTGCTCACATAAACTATAGCCACGCCATCGGAGTGTCTATGGTCCTCTTAAGAAGTACGGGAATAGGGCGTGTGATGGATGGATGAAATCGCACCCAGGTAAAACGATGACCATTTACGACATCCCTGCGATCCAGAAAGGATTTCAAGACAGTGGCATCTGGCCCTGTAACAGGGATGTCTTTGGTAATGATGAATTCCTTCCAAGTTGCGTCACATACCGTCCTGCTCCAAAAGAAGACCAGTCTGAGGTGCAACCAGACGACCAGGCTGACGTACAGCCAGATAACCAGCCTAACTTGCAGCCAGACGACCAGTCAGATGTTCAACCAGGGGACCAGGTCAATGAACTGCAAAACGGTCCGACAGACCAACATACACCAGGCCCAAATTTTCCTGCTGGTGTCGTTACAAGCCCAGAGATGTTGCACCCATTAAGGAAGGCTTCCCCCAGGAAGACAGGTTGAGGTCGTAAGTCGCAAGAGGTGCCAAGAAGCCATCTAACCCTAACCCCCGTAAAACAGCGCATAGTAGATGAAATAAAAGAACGGAAATCCAAACCAAAAGAAGGCAACTGATGCAGAAAAGGCAACAAAGGGGAAGGGAATTTCAACTAAAACAGGTAAAGGCAAAGGGAAGCAGCCACGCAGCAAGCAAGTCGCTGATTGAAAATGCCTTGTCTGCTCAGATTGGTATTCCAGATCCCTTCCAGGTGAAAAATGGGTGCAATGCATGATCTGTAAAGACTGGGCACTCACTGACTCTACCGATGGACGACAGGATTTTCTGTGTGATCTGTGTGGTGAGAAGTTAATGGAGGACGATTCCGATTAGATGGCACATGTAATAAAGGGGAAATTGGCTGATGAGGACTCTCGGTATCACAGTTAGGATATGAAGTAGTTCAAAGCACAGTTAATTAATTAAAATAATACTTTCTAGAAGCAAGAAGCAGGAAACATATTCATTTTAAACTTGTTTGTTAACATAATTCCGAGTTATCGATAGTTGTAACAAAGTGTCACACCGTATCACGTACACGGGGAACATTGTTACAGTTGACACCACCTCATTAATTAGAACCTGTATAATTAATGTTATGTAATTTCTATTTTTCGCTAGTGATAACAATAAATAGAGATATATTACTAATTAAACCTGAAACGAAACTTCAGCTGTGTGCATTTATGTGGTGCCAAGGCAAAAAAATGAAAAAATGTAGCAACTAGACCCGGTCTCCCCTACATACATACATACATACATACATACAGACAGACAGACAGACAGACAGACAGATAGACAGACAGACATATATAC
>NC_042998.1:21364040-21374040 GCF_006345805.1 Octopus sinensis
AGCATATGAACCACCACCCGGATATGAACCACAACCCGGATATCCACCACAATTCGGATTTCCACCACCACACGGATATCCACCACAACCCGGATATCCACCACAATTTGGATATCCACCACAACCTGGATATCAACCACAACTCGGATATGCACCACAACCCGGATACCCGTCACAACCACCAATTGTGCTACAAGCACTGAATCAACAACACCAAAACCCTGTTATTGTAAGCAAATGTTATTTCTTTTCATTTTACCTCCTTACTGTTCTGCAACCATTTATCCTAAACAGAGATCTTATGTTTAGCAAGTTTTAGTCATCAAAATGTGACTGTACTTAGAAATCATCTGTAAGAGTTTTTAGTCAGTCATATCATTATATGGAGCAGAATAAATATTTTAGTTTGGCACCTATTTTACCAAACATCTTTATAGAATGGTCGACGGTTTGTCCAGAACTACAATGGCAACAGTAACGATCGAAGTAACTGACATAGAAAATATGTACACACGATATACGTAGGTGCAGGCATGTATACTTGTGTGTGTGTGTGTGTGTGTGTGTGTGTGTGTGTGCGTGCGTGCGTTGTGTGTGTGTGTGTGAATGCAAGACGGGATTCTTCAAATTCTCCATCAGTCTACCTTCCTGTTGTCCAAGGTATCATGCAGCAGGAACAAACCTGGAGACCTATGGTTCTGCAGAGAATTTCTTTGCTATAAATTGATGTGTGCACCTGTAAGAGTAATAGACTTAAATTTAGTGAATTTACTTCTCCAATGAATTTAATATAATTAAGGCTTAAGCACGTAATGAAGGTTGGTGAACTCAGGAAGAATGTTTGACAGATGTGGCCAAAACAGTAGACAGGAAAACCAGGTTTTTATACGCATCTTCACTTCCTAAAATCTGAGTTCTGTTGCTACTTCATCAGTTGGAAGTTTCAAATTTTGATGTAAACGAAATTTGCTACAGGATGAAATGTTCCCCACTTCTTTTATAGAGGCTCCATGAGCTGAAGTAAATATCTTACATCATGTTATGCTCCTAATTTGAATAATTATCGATTAACTTTGTCATCATTCAAAGGCTGAAAGTTTCTGTCACATAATCGATTTGATTCAATTTTATACGTCTTTGCACAGTTGGACCAATGAAAGAAATCTTTATTTATACTTAAATGGAGAGCAAGGTTATTCAGTACATTAGCTACATAAATTATATCATAGCAGATTGTGGGGTTCAGAAAAATTTCAAATTTAAAAAGTTTCTCATTTTAATTTTAATGTATACATTTCTTCATCTCCAAAACATCATTTCATTATATTAAACATTTGAATTCAATTAGTTAAACATGTTTGAATGTTACATTGACGATTGTTTTGTCATACTAGAGATTACAATAATGCCTTCAATTTTATTCTCCACAGACATTTTAAGAGGGTAACACTCAGACACATACAATGACTGATGAAACGATATTAAAGCTTCATTGGGAACTTGAGACCATGTCTGTTTCAGGGTAACTCTAGTGAAGGATGTTTTAATACAAATACACAGGATCAGCCGGGATCCCCTTATGGATATCCAAACAGTTTCTATCTATCAAATTTTAAACACATGCATTTGTTGATTCAAAGGTATGATTAATAGCATCTGATCAAAATACTGTGCAGTACGAGAAGCAAACTACTGAGTCATATAGCTATGTCTATGCTTTATTATCATACATTGAGCAAGCTATCAGTTAATACTACACAGATGATACAGCAACGTTCGTGTCCCCGTCGGATAACTATAGCTCGTTTTCACCGAAAGGCAGAGAACTAATATTCTGTTTTTCACAACTGAACTCTTGTTTAATTTCAAGCTCTTGCTTTTGTTTAACTTCAAGCCAATTCTTACTGACCAATTTTGCTTTCTTTATATTATTATTCAGTAGTATTAGTTTTATAGCGTGCTTTCACTTCACTACCGAGCACAGCTCTGTGTGCCTTGGGTATGTGCTGTGATTTGTTGTGATGCTCTGATGGTTATTGTATGGAAAGTGTTCAGCGTAGGATGTGTGCAGTGCCTAGTAGTGCAATTTTCTGTATGTTATATGTGTTTGTAAGTCCTGGTGTTTTTGTTATGTATTTGTCTGAATATTTTTTTATCATGCCTAATGCACCTACTATGATAGGAATTGTTTCTGTTTTTAGATTCCATATTCTGGTTACCTCTATTTCTAGGTCTTTGTATTTTGAAAGTTTCTCCATTTCTTTTAGAGAAACGTTGTCATCTGCCGGTATTGATACATCAATTAGAAAGCATTTTTTGTCTTCATGATCTCTGACAACTATATCTGGTCTGTTGGCCTTAATTTCTCTATCTGTGTGTATCGGCATATCCCAGAGTATGGTTGCTTTCTCGTTTTCTGTGACCTTTTCTGGTGTGTGTCTATACCATCTTTTTTCTGTTGTTATTCCACAATGTTGGCATAGCTTCCAGTGTATGTAGGTTCCAACTCTGTCATGTCTGTGAATATAGTCCTTCTTAACCAGGACTGGGCAGCCAGAGATAATATGATTTATTGTTTTTTGTCCATCTCCACATATTCTGCAGTTACTTGTTATATTTCTTTTCATTACATGTTTTTGGTAATTTCTGGTGGGGAGGCTTTGGTCCTGTGCTGCAATTAAAAATCCCTCTGTCTCTGCTTTGAGTCCTGAGCTTCTCAACCATTGCTGGGATTTTTCTTTGTCTATTTCTTTTGCATTTAGTTTAGTCCAGTATTTACCATGAAGGGGCTTTTCTTGCCATCGTTTTATCATGGTTCGTTGGTGTTCTATTTTTAGTTTGGATTTCATTTATTTTATAGCTTTTGTTGTTTCTTCCACTTCTTCTTCTTCTTCTTCTTCTTCTTCTTCTTCTTCTTCTTCTTCTTCTTCTTCTTCTTCTTCTTC
Organism: Octopus sinensis; assembly: GCF_006345805.1. Taxonomy (NCBI): domain Eukaryota; kingdom Metazoa; phylum Mollusca; class Cephalopoda; order Octopoda; family Octopodidae; genus Octopus; species Octopus sinensis. The sequence continues at coordinate 21,366,986 of NC_042998.1, forward strand.
TTCTTCTTCTTCTTCTTCTTCTTCTTCTTCTTCTTCTTCTTCATCATATTTATTAGGTGGTATGATTTCTTGTTTGTATTTGTCAGCTTCCTTAAATACTGAGAACAGTTTTTTTGTTTTGCTCGTGTTTTACCGCTATTTGTATCAGTTTTCCTTCCTTCTGAAGTAGGTATTTTTGCAGTCCTATGGTGGTTATTTTATAGTAGTTTTCCAGCTGTATAAGGCCTCTACCACCTTCTATGCGTTGTATATATAGTCTTTCTATGTCAGATTTTGGGTGATGTATCCTAGATCGTGTCATTATTTTTCTTGTTTTCCTATCAATTTTGATCAGTTCATTTAGAGTCCAGTTAAGGATATTGTAGCTGTAACTTATAACTGGGACAGCTAAAGTGTTAATACCTATTATCTTGTTTTTAGCATTGAGCTCTGTTTTTAGTATTGATCTAACTCGTCTATAATATTCTTTTTTTATTTTCTCTTTCATTTGTGTGTGTTGTGTCTTATCTAGTTCATGGATTCCTAAGTATTTGTAAGTTTGGTTTTGGTCTAATTCTTTTATTTCATTGGTTTTATCTAGTGTGATGTTGCTACTCTTAACTAGTTTTCCTCTTTTCATGGTTACTTTGGTGCATTTTTCTAATCCAAATTTCATATCTATTTCTTTGGTAAATCCATGAACTGTCTTTAATAGTGTTTCCAGCTGTTTGTCATTTGCAGCGTATAGTTTTAGGTCATCCATATATAAAAGGTGGCTGATCGTTTTGTCGTAACATTTATATCCGCATCCAGTTCTATTTAGCATATCAGATAGAGGCGACAGTGCCAAGCAGAAAAGGAGTGGAGAGAGCGTGCCTCCCTGGAATATTCCTCTTCTAATGGGGATGGCTTTGGTTTTTATGAGTCCCTCTTTTGTTTGGAGCTGTAGCACTGTTTGCCATTTATTCATAGAGTGCCCTATGACTTTTATAATTGTTGGTGCTACTTTGTTAATGGCTAGTGTTTCGAGGATCCATGTGTGGGGGATGCTAGCAAACGCCTTTTTGTAGTCGATCCAGGCCATACTGAGGCCTTTCTTCTTTCTGTGGCTGTCTTCAGTTATGGCTTTATTAATCATTAGTTGATCTTTACAGCCATATGAGCCTTTGCGGCATCCTTTCTGCTCTTCTGGAAACAGGTTGTTTTCGTCCAGGTGCTTGTTCAACCTTTGCGATATCACTGCAGTAAATGCCTTGTACATTGTAGGGAGACAGGTTATTTGTCTGTAGTTTTCTGGTTTTGCTGTCTCATTTGATTTGGGAATTAAGATGGTTTTCCCCTTCGTGAGCCATTCAGGCATTGTCTCTGGCTCTGCTAGTATGTTGTTAAAATTTTCAGCCAGCTTTTTGTGCATTCCTGTTAGATATTTCAACCAGAAGTTGGGGATCTTGTCATGCCCAGGTGCCTTCCAGTTGCTTAGTCTTTGCAGTGCCTGGGTGACCTCTTCAGTTGTTATGGGGGTCCAAAGTTGCTCAGATGCTGAGTTTGTTGTTTTAATACTCCTTTTTTTTGGTTGTTCGTTCGCCGACCATACTTCTCTCCAGAATTCTTCCACTTCTTCTGCCGTTGGTGCTGCAGTGATTTCTATTTTATTTTTGCCAAGTTCTTGGTAGAACCTTTGGGGGTTGGAGTTGAACTTTTTGTTTTGTTCAAAGAAGCGCTGGCGTTTCTCGTATCGGCGGATCCTTTGTGCTTTGGCAAGGATATCTTGTTTCAGCTTTTCTTTTATCGCAGGTAAATCTTTTTCTGTGATGTTATATTTGCGGAGTATTTTTGTTTTCTTTTTGTTGCTCAGTAGCGTTGATTGTCTACTGATTTCATTAAGAATCGACAGATTTTTTCTTATTTTTTGTATTTTGTTTTGGATGTTATTTACCCACAGGGTTTGTTTGGGTGGTGGTACACCTGTTTGGATGGGTTTGAGTGAGTATCCAGCTTCTTTTGTGGCTGCAGTGGCTGCTGCGTATACTAAGTCATTTAGCTTAGTGATATCGCTTTTTGTTTCAGTGGCTATTAGTTCCGCGACGGCTAGGTTTATGCTGTTTATAATTGGTGTTGTTGTTTCGTCTATTTTGATTTTTGGGAGGTATGGTCGGTGGTCCATTTTGAGCTCTGTGGTTTTCAGTTCTTTGATTATTTTACTTTTTATATTATCATAATCATTAGGCTCCCCTTCGTTGTTTCCAGGTTTTAGATTTGTGTCGCTTTCTTTCTTATTTATATGTTTGTTTGCCGTGTTTTGGCTTGCTGTTTGTCGTGTATTATTATGCATCCTTATGGTCTGGGTTTGTTGTTTTTTGTTTACATCGTGTTTGTTGGGAATGTTACGTTTGTCTTCGTGTTTTACTGTTTCAGTGTTTATATTATTGGGCATTGTTGCGTGGCTTCTATCCACATTTTCCTGGTGTATTTTTTCTTTTAGATGTTCTATTTCTATTTCTGATATTTGTTTTTGCGTTGAGAATGTATCTTCGTACGTTAGCTAGTTTATTAGGGTTCATTGCTGTATCCAAGTCTATATTTATGTTATTTTCCTTCCATATTTTATATGTATGTGTTGTTGTGTTTTCATTTTTTGGGTAGAGCACTGCTGTGAAGTATGCGTGTAGGATAGAAATGTATTCCTCACGTGTCCATTTATGCCTTTTGGGTTTTATTTGCGGGACATGAGGATCAACGTCCGGCCCATTATTTTGACGGTCGTCATTTTCGTAGGGTACCGGTCCGTTCATTTCTGTTGTCACATTGTTTTGCACGTGTAGTTTTTCGTACATTTTGTGTTGTAAGTTTAAAATACGTACCTCCCGATTGTTATTCTTGGGTTGAATAATATCGGTGGTATTTAATTTCTTCGTAGTTCCTTTGTACATGGTGTTTGGGGTCGGAGATGATCTGATGTTGATGGATCGTAATGTTCCACGCATGTTTACATGTGTTGTGTTAGAGGTGGAGATGATATCGAGTCAAAATACATCATTTCGTTTCGAAAATAGTAATAAATTTCAATGAGTATTACTTACTCGGATACAGTCTAATCCTTTGTTAGTAAATCTTTGGCTCCATACGATGTCCTTGTTTTCGATGTTTATGGATAGATTTCGGAGCTCTGCTGTATCGTTCTTACATCTTAAACGTCCCCCGGTGTCTTATTATCATTATCATTATTATTATTATTATTATTATTATTATTATTATTATTATTATTATTATTATTATTCAGTAGTTTTATTTTTATAGTGTGCTTTCACTACCGAGCGCAGCTCTGTGTGCCTTGTGTATGTGCTGTGATTTGTTGTGATGCTCTGATGTTTATTGTATGGAAAGTGTCCTGTGTAGGATGTGTGCAGCGCCTAGTAGTGCAATTTTCTGTATGCTATATATGTTTGTAAGTCCTTGTTTTTGTTATGTATTGTCTGAATATTTTTTTATCATGCCTAATTATTATTATTATTATTATTATTATTATTATTATTATTATTATTATTATTATTATCATTATTATTATTATTATTATCATTATTATTATTATTGTTATTATTATTATTATCATTATTATTATTATTATTATTATTATTATTATCATCATCATCATCATCATCATCATCATCATCATCATTATCATCATCAGTAGTAGTAGTAGTAGTATCATATTTGCTGCGGAACACATAGGACGCATTTCGAACGTTACAGGTAGAGTTCAAAATATATATTTGCACCAGGAATGGTGTCCTTTGTCAATAATCCTTTTATTCCAAGTTGTGAATAGAAACACTAGGAACCTATTACTGTTCTTTTTATGGTTGTGTTGGCGCCAGAGAGCCGATTTTCGGTCCACCAGATAATTTCGTTGGGCGTTAAATTTTATTGAATCAAATACAACTAAACAAGATGGCGGAGCGCGTCTTGAAAGAGTTGACAGAAAAAAAAACACTCCTACCAATATGGTAATGAAGGAAGACTTCCCTCCCGTTCCCTCCGCCAAGGACAACAATACAGGGAAAGGGGAGGAGGAGAAAAACAAGGCAGTCATGGTACAAACTTCAACAGTAACAACAATAGTAGCAAAAACACTAACAGCGGTAGAAATGACAGCAGCAGCCGCCGCAACAGAGATAGCAGCAGCCGCCGCAACAGAGATAGCAGCAGCCGCCGCAACAGAGATAGCAGCAGCCGCAGCTGTAGTGGTAGTGATGCAAGCAATAACCCCGAAAAATGCAACGGTAGTGCAGTATCGATAGCACCAAGAACAACAAAGAGAGCAAAAGTGACAACAGCAACAACAACAAGAACAATACTAATAACATCGATAAGAACATATCAATACCAATAACATCGATAACATCGATAAGAACAACGGCAGCAACAGCAACAGCACCTGCAGCAACAACAGTAACAAGAACAAAAACAACAACGAGAGCAATATCAATAGCAACAACAAAAATACGTTCGCAGCAGCAGCAGCAGCAAAGGCCATACACCACTTTACCGTAGTCTTCACAAACAGGAAGCAGATGCTGCCACAAGCATGAAAACTAATAAAACAAGAGAAGACTTGGGCCAATCTGACAATCCCATATGTGGCAATTGAAGTAGTGGAGAGAAGAACAGTACTTTTCAGATACATTTCAGCAGACACGAAAAGAGTGGCTTTGATTGCCCAAGTAGATTTTGTGGCGGCGCTGAAGTGCATCAGAAATGACATCGAATACATAGCGAGGGGCAAACAAAACGGCACCATTTCGATGCTGTTTAAGTCGGAAGATCTCGCTATGAAACATTCAATGACCCCCCCTGCAAAACCAAGAAAGTCATCACGTACCGCTACCACAAATATTTTCCAGGCAAACATTTTCCCCAAGACATCAACACAACCAGCATCATCACTATCACCAGAATCCCCCAAATGCAAACAACCTAAGCAAAGACAGACACAAACATTTAGAATTGCAGAGTTCACACTCACAGCACTCGCAGAAACAACAGAAACAACAAGCCCATCACCACTACAGTCAAACAAACAGTTAAACAAAACCAACACAAAACACTCAAACTTCGTACTCATCAGAACGGACAACGAGGAACTGATGGCACCCGTAACACAAAACACAGAAGCTGAAACAGGGGTGGAGGTGGGGGTGATATTCGAATCGAACACATTTCGCGTACCAGAAGATTTACTTCTGGTGCAAATGTCGCTCGATCCCTACACAAAAATTCGGGAGAGCTTTCCGGAGGACGTGGTAACCCTGACCGTGAGACCCACATTGAAGCTCTTAAAGGGGTTCCCCAAAGAGACCCCACCAATTATAGAAGTCGAAGCACTCGACTTTCACAAGGCACCGGGCAGTAAGTAATCCCTTCACTTCTCTCTTTAGCTTGCCAACATGACCTTATTAAGAGTAGGATTTTTAAATGTGCGAGGCCTTGGGTCACCTTGGAAGCAAGGGCGCCTGCTCTCAGGTCTCAGGTCTCTGGTACTGGATATAATTGCTGTCAGTGAGACCAGGATTTCCAATACACATGCACTGGCCCCCATATTCGACGACTATCAGATCTTTGCATCTGTTAGTCGGCCGGGAATGGGAAGTGGATTGGCAGTGTTTGCAACTCGGTGGGCTTGCAACTCGGCACCTGGAGAGGCAAGTCCATGCCGTCCAACAGCGTCGCTGGAAGCTTGACGGACGGACGGACACATAACGTTGCTTGAGGTTTGGTTCGGATCAGACCTCCAGGTGGATAAGAATTGGGACGATGTGACAAGCAGGGTAGCTAGTCTCGCCTAGAAATGGGCTGGAAGCTATCACTGAAAGATCGAATGGAGGTGGCAAATGTGCTCATTGCGTCCGTCATCTACCACAGCTTGACCGTCGTGCCTTCAAATTCTTGTGGAAGGGACGGACTCCATTGGTTTGGCGACCCATCTGCTGCCAACACCCTCTTCGCGGAAGGCTTGGCATGCCGTGGTTAATGATGCGCAGATGGGCGCTGCAACTGCAGCATCTCCAGATATTCTGCCTAAACGGTGAGCAGGTGGGGTCGCCGTTTGTCAAACAGGCTTTTCCACAGCTCGTCTCCTAGACTGAGCTGAAGTCCTGGGTTAAGAAGTGACCGAGGTGGGGTAACTGGCATCTGGAATGTTGCCAGGCACTCACTGCCCTCTACCAGGAGGGCATTGCGATCAATGGAACGTCTACTCTTGAGATCTATAGAGGATTAGTGGAGGGAAAGAGCGATGACACATTTGAGGAGACGCTAGTTTGTTCGGGAGGACTTTTTAACCGGGGACGATGGATAACTTCCAGAAATCCCTAGCTTGGCAGTGCTACCAGGGGGAATTACCGGTCCAAGATAGGCTCTACAGGCACGGAAGTGCTGTCAGACGGACTTGCTCGAGATACGCGCAGAGCGACGAAACCGTTCTGCACGCACTCGTCCAGTGTCCTTACATTACAGACTTGTGGAGTTATGTTGAACATGTAGGACGGACCCGGATATCTGCCGATTCCATAGTGAAGATCGATCCGCCATCTTCCATCGGTCTCGAAGAGCAGGAAATTTTCCTCTGTCTGTTTCACAGTAGTGAAAGAGGTTGTATAGTGGACCAAGTTGAACGGACAGAAAACAGACACTTTTCTCTTCGACCAATCCCTCATCAACATCTTCAAATTTCACTTGGAAAGGAAGATGAGGATGGAGAGAGAAGTGCTACCTCCCAGTACATTTGCTAAAAGGGTGAATGTAGCGAAATTGTCACGTGTGAGTGGACCTGCTCTAATAATGCGCCTGTAGGCCAGTGAATTTGAGACGGAGTACAGTGCTCTTACCAGATGCCCTCGAAGGGTCCAGTGGTTCAGGATTAGTGAGGTACTTGAACCAACTACAGGTGGTTACTCCACCCTATTCGGGAACTTTCATTGTTTTATTCTTTTGTTGGATATCATTCTTATTGTTTTAATTGTGTACTCGTTGCTTCTGTGTAAAATCTTCACTGTCTATGTCTACTGTGTCCTCCCCTA
>NC_042998.1:21376540-21409040 GCF_006345805.1 Octopus sinensis
ATATCTACTGTTTCTTTATGTTCTTCTACTATTTTTCCACCTCCCCGCCCTTGTAGAAAAAGATAATCAATTGATCATCTTTAAGGGTGGGGGTGGTTTCTTCCACCGTGGGTGGCACAACTTCGGGGCATGCAGTCAGCACATCATCTCCCTGCTGAGATGACCCGTTCTTCTTTCTTTTTTTTCTTTTCTTCCTGGCTTCGGGAGAGTGGAGCTCTTCCGCTTTGTCCGGAGACTCTTCCCCGCCTCCCGAAGCCTTAGGTTCCTTCGGCGGGCAACTATTGTTGCCCGCCTTCTTCCTTTTTAATCCTTTTAGAGTTGAGGAGGCTGAAGCCTCCTCGACCACATCCACCTCTCCCTTTGACCGGGTAGAGGAGGTGGCATCTGGTGACTGTTCCAGGACCTACCATGGTCCTTGGGGCAGTTCCTTTTAATGTGGCCTGGCTGCAGGCACGAGTGACACTTTGGGGGACGTCCCTCAAGTATCACCGGATACCTGCAGCCAGCCATTTTCAAGAAATCTGGAAAAACCAGTTCTGTTGCGGCCGATGGGTCCACAGGGTCAAAATCGCTTTTGACCCTTCCCAATCGACCGCCGGCAATACCCTTACATTTAAGAGCCTGGGCCAGCCATCCCCCAGTCCCCGTCGGATGGTATCTTCAATCCAATCTGCTTCGGTACCCGGGGGGAGCCCACATACCCAGGCTCGTATTAATTTTCTTCCACAATATGACGGGAGAAACAAAATTTCTTTGCCTTCTAAAGGCTGACTCGCAAACTGTCGAGCCTTTTCCCCGTTGTCAAACAGCAACCATACGGTTGCATGTTTGACACCACGGGATATATATTTTACAGAGGACAAATGTTCTTTCAATTCATTTTTTATGACTTGTTTTGGGAACACGGTGATGGAATTAAGAACTTTAGAATACGCTCTAAGTACGACCGTCTTCTCTTCCATATCTTTTAACCTTTGCTTAGGCGGGTTAATTTCCCACTCTAAGACAGAGTTTTTCTTTTTAAGTTCCTTCTCTGCCATGTCAAAAAACAGTTAAAAATAGTTCAAAAGACAGTCTGCAAAAAAATTAAATCAAATATAAAAATAAAAGAAAATAAAAGAGGAGGGGAGGAAACTGAAATTAAAGTAATGAAAAGAGTGAACCAAAATTTAGAAAGAAAGAAAAATAGGAGAAGGGGAAAGTAAAAGAAAAACCTCACAGATGGCACAGACAGGGAATCCTTTGTATAATACTCCAAAAAGGTAATACAAAAGGTAATCCAAAAGGGTAATCCAAATGGCTTATTCTTATATTTTTCTGGCGAGATACGCCCACTAGAATTCACAAGAAGAATTCTCAAACAAAAATTCTCAATTCACCGTTACGGCCAAAATTTAACACAACTGTAAAACAGTTAAAAAATCATTCTAAATTTCTTCTAGATAGTCCTTAACAGGAACGACACTATTTTCAAACAAAAGTTTGGCAGGATACGCCTACCAAACCAATAATTTTCACAATTAAGTGAATAATATTTTCACTCAGCCTCCGGCAGACTAGAGCCCAGTGAAGCCTTGTTGCTTGTAAAAATAATTTACAACATACAACAGGTCCCCACTAGACCCCCAAAATTCTTACCTTACGGCTGAGTATTCAAAGGTTTTCAATTTAAGACGGCTTTCAAAAACACGTCTTACATCTTCGGTGTCAAGCACAACGCTGAGTTGCACATGCGCAGAAGCAACCTGTAAGCAAGCTACTTACCACACAGCCACTCCTGCGCCTAGTTGTTTACTTTTCCTTCATTCCCATTGATCCAGTTGCCATCAGAGTATGCTATGTCGATTATCATAGGTATTCTTGCTTTTTTATTCACCACAACAATGTCCGGTTTCCGATATCTGCTCAGATGATCACACTGAATCATTACATCCCATAGGATTTTTGCAGTTCTCATTTCCGGTGACTCCTTTGCAGTTTGCTCATGCCACATCTTCGCTCTGTGCCACAGAGCTCCCAATGGATCATTCTTGCCACATAGTCATGGCGTCGTTTGTATTCGCTTGTGCCAATTTCTTGCATTCGCTAACAATGTGCCATACCGTTTCAACCCTCTCACCACACATTCTGCATTTGTTGCAATCGGTAGTGTTGTCTATTCTGCACTTCATATAGTTGGTTCTTAATGGTTGTTTCTGAGCTGCGTGTATGCATGCTTCTCTCTCTATCTTCAGTTCATAGCCATCGGCCCTCTGCGTCTGTATTGGCGTCCACATCACTTGCAAACTAACCGTACGCTTTGTTTCCTTCCATGCTCTTTCTTTTTTTCTTCTTTTGTTCATTTCTAGTATAAATTTTTCTTCATTTACATAATTATCGGTGTTGATTACGCCAGCATTCTTCGAGTGTTTCAATAGTGGTTCCACGGCATTTTTTATATACCACCCTAGGCTGTTTTCCTCTGCTTCGATACAGTCTTGGTAATTGATTAAAGCACTCCCACCCTTTCTTCTGGAGAAGTACAGCCTATTGGTGTCACTTTTAGGGTGGGAAGGTCCGTGTACCGCTAACATTTTCTGGTTTTGATATTAATTTTCTTCATTTCTCTCTTTTGCCATTTTATAATTCCTGCTCCATAACGAAGTGATGCTATCGCCCACGTATTAGCTGCTTGGATTTTATTCCAGCTAGTGTATTTTGAACGCAACAACAACCTCAGACGTCGGAAATGTTCCATCCTCAGTTGAGCTTTCATTTTCTTTTCCATTATCTCATTGAACTCTATTACACCAAGATATTTGTATCCATCTGTTTCAGTTTCTTTAATCAAGTCTCTGATCGGAAATTATCCATGCTAGGGACTGTACTTTTCCGCTTTTTAGATAGATTATTTCGCACTTCTTGAATCTAAATTCCATTCTAATATCAATATTAATTGGGTGGACCGTGTTCACCAAGGAACTCACCTGTGTTTCATCTTTGTCATTCAATTTCAAATCATCCATGAAGAAGAGGTAGTTGACTGATTGAGATTTTTCTTGTAGTTGGTGCCCCAGATTCAATTTCCTTATTATCAAGGTCAGGGATATCATGCAGAAAGCAAAAAGCAATGGAGATAGGCTATCACCTGGAAAATCCCTCTTCTGATACCCAGAGTGCCCAAGGTTTTTTCCGTCAGATGTCGGTTCAGTTTTCCATCCCACCATACACGTTACATTCCTTGCAATTCCAAACAGATGTAAGCACTCAATGATCCACGAATTTGGAATCATATCATAAGCTTTGCGATAATAAGTCCAGGCCATTCCCAGATTAGTTCTCCTTCGTTTACAATCTTGCATTACCGTTTTGTCTATAAGTAGTTGATCTTCGAAACCTCTGCATTTCCTTCGACTGCCTTTTTAGTCTGGTGATAATATATCGTATATAATTTATACAATTCTTCTGCAATTCTTCTTGACAGTAATTTTCACATTAATAAGAGGCAGGAAATTGGTCTGTAATTGTCTGCAGCATTTCTCATTGATGCATCCTTCAGGCACAAAAACGTTCGTCCTTTCGTCAACTAGCCCGGGATTTCTTCTCAATTGATCAATGCATTAAATTTCTCTGTGATCAATTTTTGGCAATTAATGGACTTTTTATCCCAAATCTCTGTCCACCTGCTTTCCAATTGCTTATCGTTTTACTCATATTTCTGATACTCTTTACTATGGAGTGGATAGCCTTCTAGCTGGGGATAAGAAGCTGTTTGCTTCAAGCTGCAGAGCCATTCAGCTGTAATATTACGTTGTTCTTGTTTGATTATATCTTACCCCAGAAAAGTCGACTTTCATCAGTATCACGGATTCATCTTTCACGTTTTTTATCCCCACTTGTCTCTTGGTAAAATATTTTTTCTTCAGTTCTAACCAATTTGTTTTTCTGGTATTGCTTAATCCGTTGTTCAAACCTAGTTAGCTTTGCTTTTTATGCATCTTTGCGCTGTTTCAGTTCTTCAATTACAACATTCAGACCTTTTCTATCTACACCATACTGCTTCCTAAATTTTTCGAATTTCCATTCATTCTAAGTTCACCAGTTCTTTTTCTGACAACTTCTGATATTACACTGTTCATCTGATCTCTGGTCTTTTTAAAATTCTGTTGGATCTACGCCTTCATTGACTCTTAAGGTTCCCTGCATTTTCACTGTTTCAATCATTTTTTCTTTACTCCCCTTGACAGACCAAGCCAGGCTATTCTCCTCTTCCCTTACACAACCTTCACAACACACCAATACCTGTCCTTTTCTCTTTATATACAATCTTGACACATCACTCTTCGGGTGTTGATACTTGTTGATACGTGTTCTCCGGTCCATCTCTTGTAATTCATGCTTCTTCCACAATACAATTCCTGCCTCATATCTCATCAAAGCAACCGCCTACGTGTTGATTGCTCTAATCTTATAGCGGCCATTTAGATTCGATTGGATCACAAGCCGAGTTCTCTTCAAATACTCTTTCCTGTACAGTTCTTTCATCTTCTGTTCATTCATCTTATCTCTTTCAGTGATACCCATGTATTTATATTCTTCCTTTCCGATTTCCTTTATAGTTTCACTACTTTCCAGCTTGATCCATGGCTTTTACTGATTTTTCCCCTTTAGAAATTACCACACTACATTTCTCGATCCCAAATTCCGAGCCAATATCTTTGCTAATCATCTGTACAATAGCCGCCAAACTCACAATTATTTTCAGTCTTAGCAAATAGCTTTATGTCATCCATAAACCACAGGTTGTTTACTTTCACCCTGCCTATCATGTACAACACAAGCATCATTCTTAAAACGCTCGTTTGTGGCAGTATGCAGACAACAAATAAGAGAGGCGATAGACTGTCCCCTTGAAAGATTCCCCTTGTGATATTTACCTCTCCCAACTTGTCTCCCCATGCTGTGAGTTCAGTTCGCCACGTTGCCATTGAGCTTCCTGCTCTAACGTTTACACCCTAATTGTCCCGCTGGTAGCAGGTCGATATCATCTGGATACATGCGGATGCTGTTTGATATGATGCCCATCATCAGTTTCCATATCAGTGGCAAACAAGAAATTGGTCGGAAATTTCCAACCGCATTCCCTTTATTTGGGTCCTTCTGGCATAGTATCGTTCTTCCAATCGTCATACAGGCCGCCACTTGAATCTCACTACTCAGTATTTCGTCCATCTGTTTTGCAAATTCTCCTGAGCAGAATTGTCAAGTTTTTTAGCCAAAAGCCCTGAACCACATCTGGCCCAGGCACGTCCCATCTCTGAATTCTCCTGCACTGATCTCTACTCATATCGGTTATTCTCAAATCCTCCTGCTGATACTCCCCACTCTCATTGAGTATCTTTAACCACTCTGCTTCAGTTTCGGGTTGTTACTCCTGAGACCATATGTTTAATCAGAATCTCTTGCTTTCTTCAGCATCAGGAAAGAGTTCTTCACCTTTTTCTTTCCCATCAAGTTCCTGATAGACTCCTGCTCAATTCTTTGTTCATAACCCTTAGTTTATGTGCTTTTGCTTACAGCCTCTGTTTTAATTCCTCAATCAATCATAATATGCATTCCTTTCTCTTCACCCTACACTTCCTCTCTAGCTCAACATATTTCTCTCGCTGAACATCATTTCTCTTTTTCCGTTCCATAATATTAATATGCTTTCTGGTCTCGTTAATAGATTGCGTTATTCTCCTTTTCCACCATAGTACCTTTGGGTTAGCGTGACATTTACCTTTGGCTTTCAAACCTAACTTCCGGGCTATAAAGATCGAGATTGCATTTATCAGTTTGTTGGTGTCTATAATGTCAGTCCTGATATCATCAGTGATACCATTTATCTTCCTCACCCATTTATTGAGTTTCTTTCTGTTTACTTTTTAAACGCCAGATAAAAGCTCTGTTCACCAGAAGTCCAAATATCAAAGATTTCATTTAAAATGGATAACTGTTCCTCGGTTCCGTTATCGCTTTCCTGTCCAATAATCTCAGCTTCATGCTCGTTTTCTTCACTTAACTCTACAGCCATAATTTCACTATCTGCATTCTCTTCCTCATCCTTCTGTTCACTGCTGGTCTTACTATCCCTAAGGACCTGTTGCTTAATGCTTTCTAGTTCAGCTGGAGATAACCATTCATTCTTTCTGATGGCTCTAGCTGGGTCACGCAGATTTTATTCACTTAATTCAAATAGGCCTCTGTCGCCCCATGCCCTGCGCATTCCTTTCCTATATCCCCTAGCAGATATTTCATTATCATTTCTCGGATTACCCAGAAAGTATCACTCCATTAAAACCACATTCATTTCTTTCGTCCACCTTCTTTTAGCAGTTGCTTGATGACGACTGAACCCACGCTGCTCAATCGTGGGGTCCCTGCCGGGCAAGAGACCGCGAGATGTTCCAGCCTCATTCACGCCGATTTTATTTGATATTTCAGCACTCATGATGAGGGTTAGCAAATTTTAGGTTGCACAACCACCAATATTTTTCCCGAGGCACCATCACTGACAAGATCTTCACCCTATGATATAGGATTCTTGTAATCCTGGTTTACTTTTTGGAGTTTCCGTCTCTTACAATGGGTATTATTATTATTATATTATTATTATTATTATTATTATTATTATCATTATTATTATTATTATTATTTATTATTATTATTATTATTATTATTATTATTATTATTATTATTATTATTATTATTATTATTATTATTATTATTATTATTATCATTATTATTATTATTATTATTATTATTATTATTATTATTTATTATTATTATTTATCATTATCATCATTATTATTATTATTATTATCATCATTATTATTATTATTATCATCATTATTATTATTATTATCATTATTATTATTATCATTCATATACACATATATCATTCATATATACAACAGATTAAAATATTGGAGAAGAAAAGCATCCTAACATCGGGCTACAAAAGTAGAGTTAAATGCGAAAGACCCTCCCATTGGGTTACAGCAAGTAACCTTAGATGCCCAAAACCCTCCTAAGTATCCTACCTGTCCCTAATTACACTGTTTACTGCAGTTGTACTAAACTGGGTTTTATACCTATTTCCTCCATCTATCTCTTCAAATCTTTAGGATTTCCATAGTCTCTGTAATTCAATAGCTGTGACTTTCCATAGTCTCTGTAATTCAATAGCTGTGACCTGGCGGTTGGCTATTTTTTTTAATACTTGTAATATTAACTTTTTCATCATTCGGGACTGTAAAGTCAATTATCTGGTACTTTCTATTCTCTTTATCTACTACTACTACTACTACTACTACTACTACTACTACTACCACTACTACCACTACCACTACTACCACTACTGCTGCTGCTGCTACTACTACTACTACTACTACTACTACTACTACTACTACTACTACTTCTGCTACTACTGCTGCTGCTACTACTACTACTACTACTACTACTACTACTACTACCACTACTACCACTACTGCTGCTGCTACTACTACTACTACTACTACTACTACCTAATTAGGCTTTCTAATTTCTTATTATTTCTTCTTATTAATATTATTATTGTTTTTATTATTATTATTATTATTGTTATTATTATTATTATTATTATTATTATTATTATTATTATATTATTGTTATTATTATTATTATTGTTGTTATTATTATTATTATTATTATTATCTTTGTTATTATTATTATTATAATTAATATTATTATTATTATTGTTATTATTATTGTTATTATTATTATTGTTGTTATTATTATTATTATTGTTATTATTATTGTTGTTGTTGCTATTATTATTATTATTATTATTATTATTATTCAGTAGTTTTATTTTTATAGCGTGCTTTCACTTCACTACCGAGCGCAGCTCTGTGTGCCTTGGGTATGTGCTGTGATTTGTTGTGATGCTCTGATGGTTATTGTATGGAAAGTGTTCTGCTATTATTATTATTGTTATTATTATGGTTATTATTATTATTGTTGTTATAATAATAATAATAATAATAATTATTATTATTATTATTATTATTGTTGTTGTTGTTGTTGTTGTTATTATTATTATTATTATTTATTATTATTATTATTATTATTACTATTATTATCATTATTCATTGTCCTACATCATCATCGTTTTCATAATCTTTCTCATCATCATCATCATCATCATCATCATCATCATAATCCCATGAGAATTATATTATGTTTTTGATTTCTTTCTTTTCAGATACCAAACCAGCAATCACAATATGTTGACGATAAGCTGACTGCAGCAATTCTTGTCACAATTTTCTGCTTTTTTCCGACAGGTATTCCTGCTATTATATTTGCATATCAAGTAAGTAAAATGCAAACATTTCTTGCAAGAAATTCTATTTATTTTCATACATTTTATCCGGTCGTGGCCGTATGGTAAGAAGTTTGCTTCTCAACTACATGGTTCCGGGTTCAGTTCTACCGCACCTGGGACAGGTGTTTTCTGCAATAGCCACGTGATGATCAAAGACTGGTGAGTGTATTAAGCAGATAGAAACAGAAAACCCCGTCACACACACATACAAACACACGCACATATATATATATATATATATATATATATATATATATATATATATATATATATATATATATATATATATATATATATACACACATTTGAATATATGTTTTGTGTGGCTTCCCTTAACTTGAATATTTGTTTCAATGCGCCAGAGAAGAGATGCGTGCAAATCCTTTCATCACATTCACAGTATTTGAGGCCATTCTCTGTGGCTGCTTTCCCCCAACTCTTGAAACTGCGTGGATTCTTCTGACAAACTTTTATCTTTAGTTCTGTCCACATTTGCTCGATGATGTTCAAGTCAGGGCTCAGTGCTGACTAAACTCTTGATACGGTAACTCTTTCATCGGCCAGACTCTGTTGTGTTGTACATGATCTGTTACAAGAAATTCCGTCATGCTGAAAAATCTCACCTTCATCCAAGTCTGGTAACAAATTGTCCTTCAGCAACTATACTTATTTGGTACTATTCAAGTTACCATCAATTTTAACCAACGTTCTTGAAACAACACTTTTCATGTATCCCCAAAACATCAGACTTCTACCCGCAAACTAGTTATTTCAGTTGGGGAAGTGAAGGAAATCAGCAACAAATGGGCAACTGGATATCCGCTGGGAGTCCAAGGCAACTGGATCAAACGATTTGGTGAATATCATGCACGAATAGCTGCGCAAATCAACACCTTGTTAAATGCCGACCAAGGAACACCAGAGTGGTTGACATTAGGTAGGACAGTGCCGTGCTTGAAAAACATGGACAAAGGCAATACAGTAGACAATTACAGGCCGATATTCTGTTTGCCACTTATGTGGAAACTATTGACTGGAATACTCGCAGAGTCAATGTACGGACATCAAGAAAAAAGAGCAGAAGGGTTGCAAGCGTAAGTGCAAAGGTACGAAGGATCAACTTCTGATAGACAAAACTGTACTTAGAGATTTCAAGAGGAGGAAAACTAACTTAGCCATGTCATGGATCGATTATCGTAAGGCGTACGATATGATCCCACTTCCAAACCATCTTTATGTCTCTCATCGAGCAAGCTATCACTGTTACTTTCCTGTAGTTTATAAGATATTTCACCTCTGTTTTCTGCTATCAGATTACTTTTATCAGTAGGAACAGTATTTTCATCGCTGCCTCTGCTGCTGTTTTGCAATACCCGTCTTTTGATAGCTTCGAGCTCTACTTCCTCACATAATCTCTGTACCGTGAGTTGAAACAATTCCCTGGTATACATCGCAACTCCACAAGGAGTTTTTCTCTCCTGTCATTTCGATATACAACACACTTCGGCATGTGTCTCTCAGCATTTGTTATATCAGCGATGCCATGCAATTCGCTTCATTACATGTATCCAAGTCTCTTAGGTATGAGGTTTTCTGCTGGCGGGAAGTTACCAGTTTCCTGGCATTCGACAGCAACAGTGGTAGGACGTGTTGGATGACAATAACGATAACTTGTCTGACATTTGTGGTAGCGTCAGGAATGGGCTGCCTGGAAATTTAACAGTTTATGGTTGTCTGGTGTGCAGTTTTTATGCAGTGTTTGATGTAACCTAGTCATCTGACTTACAATATCTTACACCATACACCCAAAAGTTGTTCAGCTGCTTTTGTCTCGGTTATGTGTATAGGTTGTTTTTTTCTGCGGAGCAATACGTTCAACAGTTGAATATGTCCAACGAGGAGGCAGTGTGTGTTGTGACCTTTTTTCGTGCCCTTGGTGATCTTGTTGGATGGGTTTGTCTCCTCAGAATAATTAGGTAATGGCAAACATTCAAGTCCTGCTATTATTGTAAGGCATGAACTTATTGCATCAAAATATTTTAACAGCAACAATAAAGTATTTTCGAGCTGAGTTCAACATTAGATCATATCCAGATAAACCCATCTATGATATTTCAGGCATTTTGTTTCACTGTATTAAGATTACATAATACAATGGGATATTATCCAATATCATTTTTTAAAGAGATCATATTTTTACTTGAGGAATTTAACTACTATTTCAAACAGGTTAATTTGCTTCCTACTGGTTGTGACAGAAACTGCTGAAGGTTCCCTCGTGGACATCATAAGGATTTCGTTCTAGGGATTGCAGAGGAAAAGCAAAACAAAAGGTCCGAAACAAGATCAAACCAACAGCATGATTACGATGATCCTTATATGAAGGGTCACTTGTAATACTTGTTTGCTCCATGAAGTCTAACAATAATCGTTTCAACTATTTCAACCACATCAATCTTGTTTTACTCATCTTTAATATCTCTGCCAACTTACCATTATATTTTTCTTTACTACCCACAAGGGGCTAAACACAGAGAGGACAAATAAGGACAGAAAAAGGGATTAAGTCGATTACATCGACCCCAGTGCGTCACTGGTACTTAATTTATCGATCCCGAAAGAATGAAAAGCAAAGTCGACTTCGGCGGAATTTGAACTCACAACATAACGACAGACGAAATACGGCTACGCATTTCGCCCGGCGTGCTATCGTTTCAGCCAGCTCGACGTCTTAATCTAGTCTACATATAATAGCTCTAACACCTCAGTAGCCATCAACAAAGAAAAAGCATGACTTTTCGCAGCTTTGATGAAATATCTACTTCTATAAGAGCAGCGGTTATGAAACTGACTAATAATATCAGTTCACTACCACCACAACTACACCCGCCCTGCAAAAATATCGGTGGAATTTGTCGTCAAGGTAACACCCCCACCATGCGTTCCTTTATTAAGAAGAAACAATATTGTTCATCCTTATAATTCTATATAATTGCTGTTGTTAAGGCGATAAGCTGGCAGAATCGATTGCACGTCGAGAAAAATATTTAGCGGTATTTTGAACGTCTTTAAATTCTGAGTTCAAATCTCTCCAGGTCCACTTTGTCTTTCATCCTTTAGGGATAAATACAATATGTACTTGTTGAGTGCTGGGCTCGATGTAATTCACCTACCCACTCACCCCAAATTGCTTAGAAACCAACATATTTGTTGTCGTTGGGTCTTATTAGCGTTCTTTAAATGTAAACTAACTCTTGTCTTTCTGTCTTCTAGGCAAACTCAATGGCCCGAATGGGAAATATAGCAGATGCAAACGAAGCAAACATTAAGGCAAGACATTTCATCAGAATATCAGTAATTTTTGGTTTTATAATTACGCTTGGAACCATCCTACCCCTTATTATAGTATTTTCGGTTGTTAGCGGTATTAATTGAAGTGTGTTCTTTTTTTATATACTCGATTAATTTATTTTTAAATATATTGAGGACTTCAGTCAATAAGGGGTATATTTCACAACAAATGGCGAATTTAAATATTGAACAATGATATATAAGCTTATCGGTGAATTCTATGGCTTCAGCCTGATTGCAAGAATCCATAAAGCAGTAAAACTATGAGAGTATAGAGATATTCCTGAAAGACTTTTACCATTTCTTCTCTCCAATTTTATCATCCTCGAAAGCAATTGATGTTGTTGTATTTTGTTTTTATCTGAATCTTCTTCTTCATTATGACAAGAACTATCATATTTGAGAATAATTTTATAAGCACAATTGTTAAATAAAGCAAACTTTAAAACATTTTTGAAAATGTTGGCTTAAAATCAGTTATTCATTTTCGGGTTTAACATTTATGTGAGCCTTAATTCGGTTCAACACAAATTAGACACTAGATACACAAAAAATTAACTGTTATACACATACCTTGACAAATATCGCTATACATGCTAACGCAATATTCTAGTAAATTGTAGATAGAAACGGCTAAACCTGAAATCTATATTCAAACATTGACCACAAATGTAGAGGAATATTTCTTTAGCTTCCATTCATAAATATTTTGGTTAATATTGGTTTAAATATTTCTTGTTATCATGCGAAATAATGATAAGTGGAGTTTACGACAAACATACGTATGGAATTTTGCAGACAAGAAACTGCAGACAAGAAAGTGAAGCTGTATGGACAGCAGCGAAAGACGGGATATCTACCCTTATAAAACTGAAAAAATATACCTTACCAGTGGACGGCAACGACATTCGAATCTGCACTCGTCAGATAACGTCTACTAATGAATTTTATAACAAAATAATAGTTATTTAATATTTGTAAATATATATCAACAAAACAATTTAGATATTCCACGACATCGACAGCAGCGGTAGTAATGACTACAATATTGACTGACCATGGGATTGCACCTAGAAAGATACCCTCCCAGGCACAAGTCCGGGCGAGGTTGTTTATGGAAGACCAGTAGTCGCCCATGCATACCGGCCTCTCCTCTCCACGCCACTTGTGTTATCCAAGGGAAAGGCAACGACAGATACAGCTTAGCACCTGTGACGTCGCAACTCATTTCGACAGCTGAGTGAACTGGAGCAACGTGAAATAAAGTGTCTTGCTCAAGAACACAACACGCAGCCCGGTCCGGGATTCGAACTCACAACTTTCCGATCGAAAACTCGACGCTCTAACCACTGAGCCATGTGCCTTCATTGACCATAATAATTACTTCTACTAACACTTCTGCTGTTGTTGTTGCTGCTGCTACTACTACTACTTGCCAAAGACTCAAGTGGAAATGCACTAACGAGAAATGTTGGCAGGCATGGACTTCATCAGCCGAGACTGACCAAACAGCGCCGTCCAAGTGCAATTCTTAAAGGAGATCCTCGGAAAGTAAATCATCCAGCTGACCTATGTAGTAGTGAAGAACTTATCCTCATTCCCACTTATCTGAGAGCTAGTGTGAATATATCTGATGTGCCACCAGAAGTGGTCATCTGGTGAGTGGTGGTATGCAGAGATTTGGAGTTAAGTGATATTCTCCCGGAGAATCGCTAGGAGAATTGATTAGGAAAAGTACAGCAAGTTTCATTAGATGAAACTAGAATATCTGGAAAAGAACTTGAGCTGACGCAGATCACTAACAAGGCGGACATTCACGTCATTCTGGACCAAACATCACGTACGGGGTGATGCCAACCGCCAGGTGGCATTCTGCCCGCAATAGATTTTGAAATTAAGGAGGCAACGCCGTTTCAAGCATCACAAACACCAAGGCAGGATTACAATGCCAGCATTAATAATAATGACCCCCTTCGGTCAGATACTGACCATGGGTTTGCACCTAGAGAGTTACCCTCTGAGGCACAAGTCTGGGCAAGGTTGTTTTATGGAAGACCAGCAGTCGCCCATGCATACCGGCCTCCCCTCTCCACGTCACCGATGTTGTCCAAGGGAACGGCAAGGGCCGATACAGCTTGGCACCTGTGACGTCGCAACTCATTTCTACAGCTGAGTGAACTGGAGCAACGTGAAATAAAGTGTCTTGCTCAAGAACACAACACGCAGCCCGGTCCGGGATTCGAGCTCACAACCTCACAATCGTAAGCTCGACGCTCTAACCACTGAGCCACGCGCCTTCACTTCTAATGCCAGCATTAGAACACAATTATAATATTAGCAATAGTAATAGCAAGAAAAGCAGCATCAAAATTGCGTTTATGAATGTGTTCATGGTCATTTCGTTCTCAGAAATTTATGTTTGAGCATCTGCGTGCGAGTATGTGGTCTAATATGCGTGCATACATGGTCGGATCGATGTTCTGAGTGAATATTGTATGATCGTATGTATGTGTTGTGTGCAAATGAGTGAGTGTTTGCTTATGTGATCGCATTCATGCATGTGCGTGTGTGCATAACTGGTGAGTGTTTGCGTCGTGAAGGTTTTTGAATAGGCAAGCGTCTCGATATCTGTTAGCTTGTGCGTGTGTGTTATTATCATAGGTGAAATGGCTCTCTCAAAATACAAATTTACGTCCCACTCCTTCTCAATTTTTTTCTTTTTTCTTTTTTCTTCTCTCTTGCTTGTCAAGGTCAAAAAATATTTTATATATAAAAAGCCCAAGAAATCTAACTTTAATCCAATTTTTGACAAATCCGATAACGGAAGAGAGCGCTAAAAGTGAAAATAAAGTGTAAATATTAAATATATATATATATATATTTATATTATATTGAGGGTACTACTATTCGTAGATACCAACACGCTAAGAGGGACCAATGCGGTCAAAACTACTAAAAATAAACAAAATTTTACCGAATGCAAAACTTCAAAACACATCATTTTAAAAAAGAATTCAGTTACATATCACATGTGATTTCGCATTTAATGCAGAATATGCATTTCATGTTCATCAGTGCAACAAACTCAAGAAATATAAGAGAAAAACATAACATTACAAGCTCGATAGCCAACCGTAGAATTCGTCGTAGCATGTACGAATGTTTATCTTTACATATCTATGAAAATGGCGGGCTTATTCGCAATGCATTTCGGTAACAAATTGTCTAGTCGGAATAAAAATTCCGGGACCAATTCAGTATTGAACTATTACAAGCTATCGAGCTTGTAATGTTAAGAAATGATTATAGTAGTAGAGAAATCAATTCGATATAAATATAGTCGCTCATCAGCTTAAAAATAAAGTGATTTCTCTACTACTATAATCATTTCTTAAATATAGCCGCGAAACACGTGTCGTTTTTCTACCTATTATATACGTTTTTATTATTATTTTTGCAATTTACCTAATCTTTACATTTTATTGTTATTTTAATTTTAACTTATCTATTATATGTAATTTTCTAGATGATGTAATTTAATTGTTCATTTTGAATTGATAAAAGGTGTTTTTTTTCTAATTTATATATATATATATTATATTGTGTGAAATTTTATTTAGTATTTCTAAATTGAATTTCTTCCTTGTAAGTTTATATTTTATTCCCTCAAATAATAATTAATATATATATATATATATATATATATATATATATATATATATATATATATATATATATATATACATATATACACACATATATATAGTTTAAACAGAGTTAGCGGTTATAATAATCCAGTAAGGGATAAAATATCCGTATATATTATCGGTATCCGTTCCCCGTATTATCCTCTGGCATTGGTTTGCAGGCACACCATGCATGTAGAGTTCGGGTAACCATAGGACAAACGAGAATTTATCAGGAACCAATGTAGATAATCAGAAAATATAGAAAACCTCAGATTAACAAACGCATGAATTCGACCACATTTAAGCTATAAATGTGCTCCCATCGATGTTTGTTTATCGATGTATGTGTATATATATTTATTGGTGTATATGTATGGACTAGTCTTCTAAGCGTGTAGACATGAATCTGTAGGTACGCGTACGTATGTGTATATATGTGAATGTATGTAGATGTATGTATGTATGAATATAACGCGTGCGTGCGTGTATGTGTATGAGTGTACGAATGAGTGAGTGTGCGTGCTAATGAGTGTGCGTGCGTGAGTGAGTGCTTGTGTTCAAGTAGAAAGATAAATGGACTTGCTGTCGTAGCCAAGATGCTTGTGACCCGCGGTCAAAGATAACAAAAGTAATAAATGAAGATAATAATAAAATTAAAATTAGGGAATGGGTTTGTATTTGTATGTATATGTGTGTATGTGTAGGTATGTATAGGTACACATATGTATATATATATATATATATGTATATATATATATATATATATATATATATGTATATATGTGTATATAGGGACTTGTGTGTGCATGTGTGTATGTGGATATGTGTGTGTATGTGTGTATGTGTATGTGTGTGTATGTATATATATTTTTTTGTGTGTATATGTATGTGTGGTCGTGTGTGTATATATACATGTGTGTGTGTATATATATATGCATATATATGTATATATATATATATATATATATATGTATATATGTGTGTGTATATATATGTGTATATGTGTATGTGTGTGTGTATGTATGTGTGTATGTATATATGTGTGTGTGTGTATATATATACATATGTGTATATGTATAAGTGAGAATCTCCTTATTTACCTACAACTCTATTCTTCTATATATTTTTTATTCTTTTATTTATTCTTTTATCTAATTTACCACTGACTCCTTGACCTACCCCCAAAAAGTCCCCCACCACCACCCCTTTAAACCTGCCTAAATGTATAAATGCTAATACAATTCTTGTTAACTAGCTTCCTGATGATTTCTCTTGAATGAAACAGTTCTAGTCCTGTAGAAGCTCCTTCTATATAATAAATTAATTTTACTCTGCTATGTATTGAGTACCTTATTTACTGTGGTTAACCCCGAATCAACCCGGGACCTACATATATATATATATATATATATATATAAGTATATATATATTCTTGAGAGTGTGTATCTGTATGCAGCCACACGCCTCCCCCAACTTACAGACATGCGTGTATGTAAACATAGAATTTTCATTGCGAAATTATATTTACAGATTGTATCCAAAATATGAGGCCTTTTCTTTACAATTCACTCCATTTCATATCTCCTTCAAACTCGTGCCTTATACACAAACATGCACTTCCACGACACTTTCGTTCCGAACTTACTTAACCTGAAAATCATTAGACTTGCTTAGTCAAACTAACTTCAGGTGAAATTTTTGGAAAATCTCGAATCCCGATCACTAGTGTGATACAAAACGGGTTTATTTTTATTATATAAGGTGGCGAGCTGGCAGAAATGTTAGCACGCCGGGCGAAATGCTTAGCAGTATTTTGTCTGCCGCTACGTTCTGAGTTCAAATTCCGCCGAGGTCGACTTTGCCTTTTATCCTTTCGGGGTCGATTAAATTAAGTACCAGTTATGCACTGGGGTTGATATAATCGACATAATCCGTTTGTCTGTCCTTGTTTGTCCCCTCTGTGTTTAGCCCCTTGTGGGTAGTAAAGAAATAGGTTTATTTTTATTATTTTCGTATTTATTTATTACTTTTGTTTTGGTTTCCTTAACTTCTTACGATTACAGATCAGTTAGACCTGTGATTCTCAAGCGTGATCGATTTGAACCCCCAGGGAATACGGCCACATACATGACAAGTGACGCAAGAAAACCATGGTATAAATGGGTATTACTGATATATAATCGGTAGACATACCATCACTAATTTTATAATCATCCTATTTTATATTGTTGTTGTAATTTCGACAGTATAAATGTTGTACATAATGATTTTTAGTTTTTTCCCATTTCTTATCCTCTTAAAACCGGATTTTCATCTTTTGAGTAAACAACCAATGGAAGTTTGCAATCGTCTTAATAGTGAGGCGAATGTTTTATTACCTGTACAGCTAGCAAAATCGTCACACATTTAGGTCAGCTAGCTACAAAGCTTACGCTGAATAATAGTAACAATCTTTTACTTTTGCTTCTATTGTATTTATGTATTTATATATTTCTGCCTGCAACAATAGGATTGGGCCTAGCAAATACATTGTATGATCGTATGTATGTGTTGTGTGCAAATGAGTGAGTGTTTGCTTATGTGATCGCATTCATGCATGTGTGTGTGTGCATAACTGCGAGTGTTTATCGGATCTAGTCTTTCATATTCGCAAAATGAGCTCCGCTTAATTTTGCTCAGATTGCTTTCAATTTTGGTGTATCGCTGCGACTCTGAAATTTTGATTACGATCAACCAATTACTTTATCTCGCATATTATAGAATCTGTAGTGACGTCATATTCCAGTGTGCGCATACGCAACGTCATTCTTCAGTGTGCGTGTGTGAAACATCCTTCTTCAGTGTGCGTGTGCGGGATTGGAACCTTCTGGAACCTTCTGGAAAGGCATAAGGAAGTTCCCTCATGCACATGCGCTAGAGACTGAGGAAGAAATTCTATCGCTTTCCTTAATAGCGTCGTTGACTTGAGACACGGCGATTGAAGAGAAAGGACGTATTTTTAAATGTGTGATCAGCCTATTCTCCTGTCCGAGACGCTTAGGATTTAACCTGTTCTTCTGCTGCTGAATTGTTGTAAGAAACTTACAAACGTTAGAATTCAGCCTTGCTGTGTTGAACTAGGTGGATACCAGTATACCATCGTGCTTCATTGTTGAATAAGAGAATAAAGAATCGTATATATTTTTAAAGTTGCGTTTTGTTACCGACTGGTAGTTTCTAGAAACAAAAAGAAAGGAAATTGTGTTGCACCCAAGTTGCACCCCAAAAGTGTAAAGAAGCAACTAGTTCCCTTTACAAATCTGATGTTATTTGGAATTAAAGTTGAGAAATTTGGGCAATTTTAGTCAATCAACAGACAGCATGGCATTAGCAGCTGCTTACCATACCCGCACGCTGCGTTGTGGTTCACTGTATTCTGTGCCACTGATGTCTATGTTGGTTTCATCCGCGTGTTTTAATTTTTTTGTGTGTGTTAGTATATCACATATTTTTCTGTGCTTCTGTGTGTTAGTATTTTTACATATTTTTCATTTCATATATTTTGGTGACTCATTTACTCAGCTAGATTTATGATTTCACTAGGTTAATTCTATTCATAAAAAATTTACTTGGGAGTATTTCTTAAACCGTTAGCTTCTCATTTCCACAGCTTAACTGAAATTTAGCCCACGTCTGCAAAAACATATACGATACAGGTATTCTTTTCCTTGGGATAAATTCTTTGTTTACCGTTGTTTTTCTCGTCGTAGTTTACAAATCCAAGCATGAAAACGTTCCTCAACTTTGGAGTTTAGGAGATAGACGCCCCTTTTTCACACACACACGCACGCACATGCTAGTCGACCTTGGCGAGGTGATGTGGACTCCTTCTCCTCTCTGGTGAATTGCACAATCACTCTATTAACCATGGTAAGAGGGATACCAAAGTGTTCTGTGGTTTTATGCTGACTAAGTCCACCTTCAGATTAACGGCCCTTTGAAATTCAGAGAGTTCCGAAGCTTCTTTTGTATGTGGCTTGATTAAATAGTCACATACAGAACCCGAAACATAAAAAAATGCCAATTAATAAAAACTATAAACCTTTTAAGTTGAATTAACGTAAAAAAGATTTTTTTAAGAGATGTATATTTGCTTCTGTCATGTCTGTGTATATGTATATATGTGTATAAAAATATATACTCATACATAAATATATATATATATATATATATATATATATATATATATATATATATATATCTATATATATATATATATTATATATATATTATATATATATTTGTAAAAAATGAAGTTAGAAAATGCTGCTGTATTATACAATTTTTAATTTTTATATATATACATTATAACATGTTTCAGTTCCTGAAATGAACTTTATCAAAAAAAGTTATATATAAAAAAAGACAGCTCATGCCGTCAAACACAAGAAATTCATTTATAATACACAACGGAGTCAGACATCTTAGAGTTCATGTATAGTTGATATATAGTTCATGTATAGTTGATATATAGTTTGAAGTATATGTTCAAAGTGTTCGATGCAGTGGCCCACGGTGGCGATACGTATTCAATACAAAAAACAGATCAAAGTGGTGGAAAGCGGTCAATACAGAAGATTGATGTTTCCGAAAGAGCGAGGAATTCATTTTTACCTTAAGCAAATGTGGTGACCCATGGTGGATGTTCGCTGGGTGGTTCTAATGAGTTTTTGTGAAGTGCTCGGTTTTATAATGCCTGTTAGGTGGTCAATTCAGCGTAGCGTGACGTCATCAACGTTTTGACCAATCGGTTCGTTAGGTGGCTTTAGTCAAGTAGAACGGGACGTCATCATTATTTTGACCAATCGCTGCATTATAACTGCCTCTTGTTTGTTTTCCTGTTTTGACCAGTCGCTTCGTTAGTCAAGTAGAACGGGACGTCATCATTATTTTGACCAATCGCTGCATTATAACTGCCTCTTGTTTGTTTCCTGTCCTGACCAGTCGCTTCGTTAGTCAAGCAGAACGGGACGTCATGCAGATTCTGCCCAATCACAACTTATAGCTACATTAGATCTGCCCCCTGTCTGTACTTGTTAGGTGACTATTCAAGCAGAAAAGGACGTCATCAATATTCTGACTAATGACTGTCCCCTGTTTGTATCCTGTCCATTCTAGCTGAGCTAGACGTCATCAACTTGTTGACCAATCAGAATCGGGTCTGACCCTTAGCTGTATCGTATGTATCAGGGTCAGATTTGCACGAAAGAATATATATATATCGTGAAGGATATTTGCCACTTAAATGTGGCTAACCCTTAAGGATGGATGCTACTCCAGCTGGCTATTGACACACTTTCTGTGCCGTATTGTATTTGCAAAGGGAAGCCATCCTTCCCATCTTCAATCTGGGATGATACACACGGACTCGAGTTTCTAGGTATTGACCCGTCATCAGCGTGTGTCCTCCTGGGGCTACAAGCTACAGTAGCATCCACCCTTAAGGGTTTGCTACAATTAGTTGGCAAATATACTTCACGATGTCGTGCAGCTACCTGTTAATACCTAGCTCAGATATTTATTATATATTCTTTCTTTTATTCTTTTATTTGTTTCAGTCATTTGACTGCGGCCATGCTGGAGCACCGCCTTTAGTCGAGCAAATCGACCCCAAGACTTATTCTTTGTAAGCCTAGTACTTATTCTATCGGTCTCTCTTGCTAAACCACTAAGTTACGGGGATGTAAACACACCAGCATTGGTTATCAGGCAATGCTGGGGAAACAAGCACAGACACACAAACATATACATACACATATATATACAACGGGCTTCTTTCAGTTTCCGCCTACCAAAATTCACTCACAAGGCTTTGGTCAGCCCGAGACTATAGTAGAAGATACCTGCCCAGGGTGCCATGCAGTTATATTCTGAGTTCAAACTCCGCCGAGGCTGACCTCGCCCCTCATCCTTCCGGGGTTGATAAATCAAGTACCAGTTACGCATATATATATATATATTGCAACATGTAAAATGCACGGTACATGTAGATATGTTTCTTAGCAAGCTGAAACTCACTATGAGTGTCGCTGTTAGACGGAAAGACTACGGATGCCCATCGTAATTATATATCTATAAATATATAATTGCTAAAGAGGATAACAAACGTTAAGGCAAGACAAACATCTCAAGTCATATACGTTATTATTATTGGAATGACTTGAGACGTTTTGCTTGCCTTAACGTTTGTTGTCCTCTTTAACAATTTTATATCTACCTTATCAGAAATCTACAATTGTTCCATAACTCCCCTCTCGGCTTTGATCTTAGAGCCCTGGTAATCTGTTACAGCACTTATCCAGCGTAACTATTCTTTTAGATCACTTATGAACTAAGCTCCCATATTATGTATGCACACACATATATAAATGTTTATTTATCTATGTATGTATATATATACATGTATATATATATGTATATATATATATATATATATATTATATATATATATATATATATATATATACATGTGTATATATAAATATATATATATATATATATATATATATATATATATATATATATATGCATGTGTATATATAAATATATATATATATAATATATATATATATATATATATATATATATATATATATATATATGCATGTGTATATAAAAATATACTCATACATATGCTAAATATATACTTTCATACATTGATAGGTTTCGGCAAGTTTTGTCCCATGCCATGTCTAACTCAATAGCACCACCTGGCAAAATCATTCAAATCAGAAATCGGACAACATGGCCCACTCTAGGAGAGAGATATTGTTTACGGAAACATATCCGAGTTTAGGAGTTTTATCCGGGATTTTTTGAAGGAATTTGTCCAAAGACTTCTTGAACTTTATGGGGCTTAATGTGTTTTGGTTTAATGTTAAAGATAGCGGGTCATTTGAAGTGAAATAATTATGCCGTATTGTTATGTGATACGAGTATGATTTATGTTGTGGGCAGATAGTACGGAGCCCAAGACTTGGGTGTATCTTAAAGGCGATGCTAATACCATTTGGGCAATGTTGATGGAATATTTTCCACATCATGCAGATGATGTAGCGCTCACGGTGGTGTTGGAGAGAATATGGTACTAGAACATCGAGCAGCGAGCTGGCAGAAACGTTAGCATGCCGGGCGAAATGCTTAGCGGTATTTCGTCTGCGTTACGTTGTGAGTTCAAATTCCGCCGAGGTTGACTTTGCCTTTCATCCTTTCGGAGTCGATAAATTAAGTATCAGTTACGCACTGGGGTCGATGTAATCGACTTAATACCTATGTCTGTCCTTGTTTGTCCCCTCTGTGTTTAGCCCCTTGTGGGTAATAAAGAAATAGGTACTAGAACATCGAGAAATTATTCGCAAAGAACAGTGAGAGGTAAGTTTTAGTTTGATTTTTTGCAACCCTAATGATTCCGCTCGCGCATTCACAGCAAACAACGCACAGGATCAGACTTCAGACCGCGTAGGTGTATTTTTTACACACGGTCAATATACTCACTATGAGTAGAGCAACGGACTCCTGTAATTTGAAAATTAGTGTCAACCAAACGGAAAACATCGTCTACGAAGAGGTTAGGAAATCGTATTGATACTTTCGAAAGGAATAAGATTCAAAATTCAAATAAAGAAATAAGTGAACTTTGAATGTATAAGAGTATAAACAAACGTAAAATAGTGTAAACAACTAAAATAAAAGTATATCTAAATAAAATTTTTCCTGATACTTTTTATGTAGTGGTCGTTGGAATCTGTGGCTTTTGGTAGGCTTGGTCCAGCTAAACTTTCATGATACAGTGACTGGGAGTCTATTTCAGTTCTGGGGTGAATCGTCATCACATGTCACTTAGTCGCAAACACATGTCATATAACTGCAAGAGAATGCTTTACCACCAACAATATTGTGATTTCTCTAAGACATCGCCCAGTAATCTATCAAAGCTGTTTAAACATTTCTCATACTGCTGTTATGACTCGCATTCTGAAATAAACTGAATATTGTCATACATGACTACATACATACAAACAAAAATACCCTGTTGTTTATTTTGAAATTCCAGTGAAGGAGCCTTGATTCCAGGTTAGAAACCGGTTCTTTCTCTATTGGGGAGGAATCTTGAAATAAACGGCATGATGGCATGCAGACATAGTTACATAAACACATATATATATATACTAGCAGTATCGCCCGGCGTTGCTCAGGTTTGTAAGGGAAATAACTATAAAGCATTTTTAGAGAGTTATAGCCAAAAAATGGAAAAAAATGATGGTAAATTTCTTTTGAGAGTAAAAAAGGTGGAGTTGCGTCCCCTAGACGGTTTGTGTTTCTGATTCTCGACCCCATGTCGAATTTATCGATTTTTTTCAGAACTGGGGGAACTTTTCAAAATTTTCGCTGCGTTAGTTTTGAATTATGACATTGGACTATGTGTGTGTCAAGTTTCATCAGAATCGGTTGAAAGCCGTGGTCAGGGTGAGGGTACAAGCAAACAGACACACAGAAACACGCACAGACAAACTGCCGTTTATATAGAGAGAGATGAACATGCATAAATTTACACTTATTTAAATAATAATTTGAGCACTTGGTTTTGTAAGAAAACGCCTAACTATTTGTCTGAATAAGCTTGGATTTTCACAATAAGAAATCAACCAACTGATTCTCTCATTACAAATACACTCTGTAAGCGAAACAATAAAGCCATGTAAGACTTTTCCCGGATTTGAAATGCGACATTATTTTCGTAATCTACATTCCAAAGATGGGGTTTTGTATCTTTGTTAGAAACCAGCTTCTTCAGAGGAAGAATTTGAATGATTAAAAACAGGAGGTTCATTCATACATACATACATACATACATACATACATACATACATACATACATACATACATACATACATACATACATACATTTGTTTTATGGCTGCCCCCTCGTTATCGAGTATGGCCATTGCACGAAGCTTAACTGTTACTGGTGTTGTGATCGAATGTGACATTTTAGCCCAGCTCAAGATCTACAATGTCTTGTACAAAATTGGCAACTAATACCTTTACTGGTAATAGCCGGCTGTAGTTGTAACTGGGCTTCATGTACCTTTGCATGTCGTTTAAGTCCTCCTACCGAATTACACTCTCTTCCACATACCTGACAGATATGATTAGTATGGTGTGTAACACCACCACCAGTGGCCAGGTTGTCACTCATCTGTCTCGTTTTATGACTACGAAGATGACTCATGAGTCCAGCTTTACTGAGGCAGGGTCTTGCACAGACATTGCATGTCAGAATCAAAGGTAGACCCTTCCCTTCTGGAGGTGTAACAGCGATGCCCTTCCTGACATCCCTCCTTACTTTCTCATGTGCAACTCGAGATTTCTCAAAAGTGGCTGTCCCCTCATGCACAATCCTTCTCCACCTGCTACAATCAATAGCTATGCCTTCCCATGTGTCAGGAGAGATGCAAGCATCTCTTAAGGAAGCCTTCAGCAAGTCCTTATACCTCTTTTTTGGTTTATGTGGAGGTCGTTCTCCCTTAGCTAACTCTCCATAAATGTGTGCTCCCTTCTCTTCTCTATGCCTGCGAGACGTGGGTCA
Organism: Octopus sinensis; assembly: GCF_006345805.1. Lineage (NCBI taxonomy): Eukaryota > Metazoa > Mollusca > Cephalopoda > Octopoda > Octopodidae > Octopus > Octopus sinensis. The sequence continues at coordinate 21,401,598 of NC_042998.1, forward strand.
CATATCGATACCACCTTAAACAACTGGAACGTTTCCATCAGATATGCCTCAGACGGAACTCTGGCATTAAGTGGAAGGACCGCATCAGTGATCTTGAAATATTGGAAGGCTCTCGGTGTGAAAGTATAGAAGCTCTTGTGTTCAAGCAAAGGCTCAGATGGAGTGGTCATCTGGTCAGAATGAAGGATTCAAGGATGCCAAAACAACATACATACATACGTACGTACGTACATACATACATACATACATACATACATACATACATATATACATACATACATACATACATACATACATACATACATACATACATACATACATACATACAAAGATACATGATGGTAGCCGTCCACTCGTGATCGAGGAAGACCATTGCTAACTTTTAGAAACATTCTGCGCTCTGGGACTAACTTATACTGGGACTAACTTGATGTAGAATACGGGCTTTTTCAGAGGTGTCGACCCCTCTTTAAGCTGTTTCATCCATCTGTGGCGATTACAGGCATTGCTCTCACAGTCGGCCGCCTGCATATCACAGGCCTTTAATGAGGACTTGACAGTCCTTAAATCTCACGCGTGGTTTCTGCCGGCGTCTCTTTCCATTAACAAGTTACCCATATAGCATTTGTTTAGGGATCCTGCTATCCTTCATTCTATCGCCTTAATACTCAAGATATCAGCTTTCTTCAGGACCTGCATGTCTGGAGATTTTAAGTTCCAGCCAACATTCAGAATGTGTCTCAGACATCTATGATGAAAACGTTCAAGGACCTTTACACGACGCTTTTAAAGGGTCCATGTCTCACATGAGTAAAGGAGCAATGTCGGTATACATGCACGGTACACAGCAATTTTTGTTTGCCTTGATGCCATGCTGGGGCCAGACACGAGACTCAAGCGACCGGAAGGAATCAGTTGCTCTCTGCAGCTCTGAAAGATATTTTATCATCCAAGCAGCAAGATCGATTGAGTGTGAAGCTCAGGTAGACAAATTTGTTTACCACTTTCAATATTGTTCCTTCAACCAAGGTAGCTGGTTCCACATATGGATTCCATGGTGCATGCTAGAACGTTACAACAGTCTTGTCCAAATGCCTTTCAAAAAGCAGAAATACGATTCATAAGTATTTGCATGTCATCCACTCTATGAGGGATTAAGTCAAAGTTATCTGCATAAAGGGGATTACGAATAAGAGAGTGGAAAACCTTTGAATTGACAGCAAATCGGTGCAGATTAAAGAGGCAGCCAGAAGATCGATACCTGACATATGTTAGTAAGTTAGTTAGTTAGTTAATTTTGGCTCAAAAAGCGAAAAAGCAAGGCCATGTAGGGGGAGACGGAGTTATGTACAGGGTGGTGTTCATGTAAAGAGTTCAGGCCACTTGTGGTCAAGGGAGACTTTGAACCGAGCGGTCGTCGGCATCTTCACCATCTCGTCCGGCAACTTATTCCACGGATCCGCAACCCGGACGGAGAAAGCCCCTCTCCTTCGATTGAGAGGAAATCGTCGCATATAGAGCTTTTCGGAATGACCCCGCAGCCTATGCTCTGGAGCAGGAGTGAAGAACAGCTCCTTCGAGAGGTTACACTTTCCGCTTATAATGTTGTGAGCAAGATTGAGATCACCACGGCGTCGTCATTTTTCTAGAGAATAAAGGTCGAGCGTCCTCAGCCTTTCTTCATACGACAAATTCTTGAGACCAAGAACTATGCGGGTATCCAGCTTCTGGACTCTTTGGAGATGCTGTATGTCTTTGAGGAGATAAGGAGAAGAGGCTTGAATCCCGTACTCCAATATGAGTCTCACCAGCGTGACATAGAGCGGTAGGAATATGGCTGCTGTGAGCATTCCGAATGACCGTCGAATCAAGAACAGAACTCCGCGTGCTTTGTTGGCAGCATGGACGCACTGGGTCGAAGACGAAAAGGAGGAATCCACCAAGATACCCAGGTCCTTTACCTGATCGGTCCTCTCCAGCCGCAGACGACCCGGCTCGAAATCAAGTTGAGTTGCTGGAGGTGAGCCAACAGGCAGATGACAGCACTTTGACACGTTCAGACACAGGTCCCATTCGTTAGACCATCTCCAAATTTGGTGGAGGCATCGACGAAGATCCTCTATATCACCGCGAGGAGCGACCAGTTTGACATCGTCGGCAAATAGAAGGGTGTGTTGCGTGAGGTCGTCGGGCAAGTCAATTATGAAGACTAAGAACAATAAGGGCCCAAGCACTGAACCTTGAGGCACGCCACTGCTCGCACTGGAGACGTCGGACCGCGAACCATTAACTTGGACTTGGAAGGAGCGATCTGAGAGGAAGGCACCAACCCATCGTACAATATCCGGATGGAAACTATATGCTTGAAGCTTGACAAGTAATAGGCGGTGGTTTACCGAGTCAAAAGCTTTGGCAAAGTCCAATAAAACGATGTCAACAGCATCACTATCATCGAGGATGCGCGTCACCAATTCTTCCATTACCAGTAAGTTGGTCAAGCATGATCTCTTCGGCACGAAGCCGTGTTGGGAATCAGAGATAGGGGCTGTGTTTTGGAGGTGGAGCATCATACTTTTCTTAAGGATGGTTTCGAACATCTTGCTGATTATTGATGTAAGGGAAACCGGTCGGTAGTTAAGCGGGTTTTCGCAGCTCCCTTTCTTGAATATTGAACAGATTATCGCTGTTCTCCAGTCCGCAAGTATAACACTCGTCGCCAATGACATATTGAATAAACGTGTTAAGGGCTCGCAGATGACCGGAGCCAACGCTTTGATAACCCGTGGGTGTATACCATCAGGGCCGTGACCCTTGTTGACATCGAGGCCTTGAATAACGCGTTCGACTTCGTCCCGCGTGATGACCAATCGAAGCATTGGAGGTACCGATCTATCAAATGGAGGTGGTTCACGACCATCATCTTGTTTGAAAATAGTTGAAAAAGCCTCGGCAAATAATTGACTCTGTTGATAAGGGTCCTCAATCGATACGCCTGTTGAATCTACCAACGTTGTAATTTGGTTGTTCAAGCGGGAATTCCGTTGGACATGGGCAAAGAAGGTTTTTGGATTGCTACTGGTGTTTGCCGCGATTCTGTATTCATATCTGAAGCGTTCTTCATTTTTAATTTTCACGGCTCGGTCTCATTGAGTTTTGAACACCTCAAAAGCTGCAGTCGAATCCAGATTTTTGAATTCAGCCCAAGCAATATCTCTGGGTCGAAGTTCTCGTTTAACCTTCTTCGTCACCCAGGGCTTGTGTTTCTTCTTCTTGGGAAGTCCAATGGGAACTGCTTGGTCAGTCAACCAGATTACATATGCTTTGAGGGACGACCATAGTTCGTCAACTGAGGACAACGTCATCAGGGATCGCCAGTCCAGAAGCGCGGAAGCCTCGGTTAGAATTTCAAGATTAATTGCAGAGAAGACTCTACGTGGCAGCGAAGTAGTTGTGGGCGTAGAAAAAGTTGTGTGCATGACGAACTTCAGGACCGCATGATCACTCTTGGCAAGAGGGGCGCACACAGATACGTCTGACACTGATCTTGGATAGGGGGAAAATACCAGATCCAGCATAGATGGCTGCTGCCCAGACCGATGCCTTGTCGGATATTCGACATGTTGCAATAGAAAACAATCTTCAGCCACGTCTAGAAGGGCCTGGCCGAACCGGGAAGATGATGTACAAATTGATGCGGGCCAATCGATCGTGGAAGCGTTGAAGTCTCCTAATATCAAACAGTCATGAGAAGCTGAAACGAATCTTATCGCTTCGAGTAAATGAGCATCGTCTTGGGGGTCGGCAAGAGGCGACCTGTAGATAGCTAACACGGGCAGGCAAAACCCGGATAGGCTCAGCTTGCAATAGACGGCATCGAATTTTGTTGTAGGTTGAGCATTAGTGGGTAGAATACCGCTAGACGGTTTGAGATCAGATTTAACATATACAGCAACACCTCCACCTCGCCTTTTTTCTCTGTCACATCTGAAGAGGGCGTAGCCCTGTAGGTGGATTTCCGAGTCCTTTACTGTTGGAGTTAGCCAAGTCTCGGTGATCGCTATCACATCAGGGGAATCACGCATGGCCAGTGTAAATAGTTCGCTGAACTTTGCAAATAAGGAGCACGAGTTGGTATAGACGATGCAGAGCTGTGAAGTTTGAGGGGCGGGAATTGGGGAACAAGCAGAATAAGGGGTATCAGAGATAACATCGTTGACGGGGGTATCTACTTTACTTCGATTCGCCCTCGATTCACTTTCCCTGTCAGCACTACAGCATGCGACCAGAGGTAGGACATGATTATTTGTCCATCTTGGATGCCTAAACCCTTCTCTCCCATCTGTTTTCTCATCTTCTATAATCCAAGAGAGATAACCTTAGCAAAAGCATTAGTAATAAGAGCAGCAGATTATAAAGAAAAGAGAGTTGGAGCGAAGATGTCACTCTGTTTGACAGCATTCTCTAAAGGAATGGGGCCCACCATGCCACCACCAACATTGACCCAAGCCTCCAACCCACCATCAAAAGATTTAATTCTAGATACAAAGTGATCCGGACATCCAAGTTTGCCAAGTATTTCCCATTACAAGGCCCTATTCACAGTATTAAAGTCCTTCGTTAAATCAATGAATACCTGGACCAGATCCATATTCTGCTCAGAGCACTTCTCCTGCATCTGTCTTGTTATGGAAATCGTATCCATTATCCTTCTGCCAGATCGGAAGCCACATTGACATTCAGATAGGACTTCATTTACGAGACACCCATTTAGGCAGGCAAGAAGAATATTTGCCAGAACCTTACCAGCAGCTGTTAGTAGGATAATACCTCTGTAGTTACTACACATTATTCCAGCTCCTTTCCTTATATAGAGAGGAAGAATAACTGCATCCTTCCAGTCTTTAGGCATTGCACCATCCCTCAAGACTACACTAATAATTTCACGAAGAGATTGTATGATGTAATCATCACCAAATCGCAAGACCTCAGCACAGATTCCATCCTTTCAAGGTGCCCTACCAAGATTCAATTTATTGCTGCCATTACCTCATCTATTGAGGGCGTGGAATTTAAGGAGCCAAGGCGGCGAGCTGGGAGAAACGTTAGCACGCCGGGCGAAATGCTTAGCGGTATTTCGTCTGCCACTACGTTCTGAGTTCAAATTCCGCCGACGTCGACTTTGTCTTTCATCCTTTCGGGGTCGATTAAATAAGTACCAGTTACGCACTGGGGTCGATGTAATCGACTTAATCCGTTTGTGTGTTCTTGTTTGTCCTCTCTGTGTTTAGCTCCTTGTGGGCAGTAAAGAAATAGGAATTTAAGGAGCCAATGATAGGTCTTTGTTACATAGTATCAATCAATGTTTCATCTACAACTGACTCATGGTTGAGGAATTCAGAGAAGTGTTCAATCCAGCGACCTGTGATCTCTGTTGATTTAATAAATAGAGAGGAAGACTTTTTGGGAAGGATCGGATACAGTACTCGTCGACCCATAAACTTGCTTCATAAGATGGTAAAGCTCCTTGCTGTCATATGCATCAGCAGCAGCCTGAACATCACGAGCAAGATCCTCCTACCAAGTGTTCCGCATCTTTCCGAGTGATCGATGCAGTAGTGATTTAACACTGCTATTGTGGGCAAGTGCTAGATTTTGCTGCACAGCTGAAAGTCCTTTGTGGAGCAATATATTGTGGGCATGATGCTTTACAACCAATAGTCTCTACACTTCAGCATCATTTTCATCAAACCAGTCTCTGTGTCTGACAGTAGCATATCCCAGTGTTTCAGCAGCATATTGAAGAACCTGGGCTCGAAAATCTTCCCATACTGTAGTATTATTTTCAATGCTACACATGCGAGTCTCAAGCACTTTCCTTAACACAGTATCATATATCTTGTGGACATTCAAACACCGAGGATTGCCAACGGGACCCCCTTCTCTCTTTCACTCTAATTATGTCATAGATGTGACGCTTGCAGATAATCTTAGATCTTCGATGTATCCACATTGATGTGTGATTATCCTTGTGCATAATATAAGTGCTTGTGATCTAATGTCCATGTTCATCGCAAAACTTCAGCAGCATGTGACCATCGGAATCTATAATCAAGTCATGTTAAATATAATTAGCTTTTTCCTTCCCTACCTGATAATTCCATCATAAAACGGAGAAATTAGTTCAAGATTTCTTACGAGCCTAAAACGAATGTAATTTCCAAAAGTAGTTATTTGCACTCAGTTTTCTTAACCGGACTATTGACATGCATAACAAAAGCAAAAGGAGCGTCACTTTTGAATATATAGCTGTTGTTTACGTGTAGGCTATTCTTGAACTGCTATATGCTGCATGGTAAGTATTTCATAAAGAACAATCTCACGCTCTATTAAGTAACTTTTTCACTTTAGTGACGTATCCTGTCAAGTTGCTTATAAAGTTACAGCTAACATCACCCTCAGTTCACACAAAAAAGAATAACACTACTATTGCGACTGTTTTATCGCTAGCTGCACAAAACAGCAGAGGTTCACAAACATGGCAGCCTGTAAGTATATATATTAATGAATTTTTATAACTATATATTCATGAATTTTCGAAAATATATGTTAATAAATTTTCTAAGTTCTCACTATATAACCGCTTCTATCAATTTTTTTAAAGCACACACCATTTATTGGCTTCATAAGATGTTTAATAAAATTCTAATTTTGCGTTGTCAGTTTACGGATGTTAATTAAAGACTAGTATAAAAATCCTTATAATATACGCTGGACGAATTGAATCCAACTTCGAGAAATATTCCTGGGTTTTACTAAAAACAGTTTTGAAAATCTACGTGCATATATGTGTGTGTGTATGTATGTGTTCAAATATTTCTCCTACTATGTATGTGCGTGTGCGCAGGAGTGTGGGTTGATAGACGAACAAAAGGAACACTTCATACGTAAAAAAACAAAACTTTATAGCTGTTAACTTACATTTAAACTACTTTATATACATACATGCACAGGCACACATATAAAGACACACACATACACACGCGCATACCACATATATATAGATCGTTAGCCACTACATATTCTTTATTTTCTCTCCTTGTTTCTTTCTGTGTTCCTTTCTGTGGAAGAGCGTAGGCTCGAAACGTTAAAAACTGTTTCACTTCACGAGCGTTAAACTAATACATCTGTTTGTTGTCTACACCATTTGTCTTCGTCTTTTGTTTTCTGTGAATTCACCCCTATATATATATATAATTATATATATATATATATATAATATATATATATATATATATAATACTTCCTACTTATATTAATTAAATTAAAATTCTTTTATATGGTGGGATGAAGGGACCTACTATCTCTAAATGAAAATATATATTTCCTCATTGAGAATAATTTGAACCCCTGTTATGCCGAAATTTTTAATCTCTAACAAATAAA
>NC_042998.1:21411540-21431540 GCF_006345805.1 Octopus sinensis
TCCCACTTTCAGTGTTTTCAAATCCAAACCAGGGAGTTCTGAGCTGATGATAGAAGTGTCGAGTTTGACTAATCTTGAAACGTACGTTCTCAAATAACCTTTGCATTGGATTTTTTAATGTCTCTACCCCCATACTTTCGTGAGTTGAATTGAGCAAACACTATATGAGAGAGGTTTTCTTTAAGTATTAGAAATAGTTTTAAAAAAGTTTTTTTAGCTGCTATTTCTAATAAGTTCAGTATGCGGCAAAGTAATTTATTTTACTAAGCCCTTTTATATAATGTAATAATTTGAATTCGCCTTAATTGGTCCTTTGCATACTGAATACTTGGTGAAATTGATTAATTAATTAATTTTACCCTCAATTGTTGAAATTATATATATATATATATATATATATATATTATATATATATATATATATAATATATATATATATATATATATATTAGAAGGTTTGGAGATGATGTACAAGTATTATATATTAGAAGAAATAAGGTACTCTGAAATCTGGATGGTTTAATATTTACAGATATTTATTAATATATCACATGTCTTTATAAATCATATATGTATAGCGCTTGCGTCCACTCTAGTGGGGTCTTCAGATTGAATTTTTTCAGGAGATTTATATATTTATATATATATATACAAACATTCAGACCCATATATGTATATAAGCACACAAATATACATGGATTTATTTCAGTCTATTTCACTTTCGTACTTGCTATTTTATTTTATTTTATTTCTCCTTGATTTACTATATATTTATTCTATTTTACTTATTATTTATATTTTCATAATATTTTTTATTTCTTACTTTTATTTTATTTGTATATTTTTTATACTTTATTGTTATTCTATTTCATTATAAACTTGTCTTTACTTTATTTCTGCTGAGGAACATATATACCAGTACAGATATATATTGATGTACATATCGACACACATACTTGTTGGGTGTGCGTATGTGTGTATGTGTGCGAGGGTGTGTGTGTCTTTGTATGTGTCTATGAATTTATGTATGTCGACATAGGTATAAATTTTGTTTCTCTCCTACTTTATTTTACTCCGTGAACAGAAATGTTGTTTTCATTTTTATTTAATCTTACTTTGTGATTTACTTTGCATTTACTTCACATTATATTAATTTAATCATATGTTATGTAATCAATCATTCATATTCATATCACTTTTATTAAATTGAAATAAAAGGAATAATTTTACGCTTCAGTAGACGTACACACGAAGAGTAAATATTTTTATATATCCTATATATTCCGAAATCTTCCTTATGTTATCATTATTGTCGTCTGAAACCCTGACGATTTTCTTTCTAAGTTATTTAAAATGCAAAAGTAATTTTTTATATATAATTTGTAATTTTAAACTTATTTGAGAAATGAAACAATTCTTGGTTATTATAACGTTTAATTGATAAATAAATTTTTATCCATTAGACGTCTCTGTCTCTCTCTCTCTCTCTCTCTCTCTATATATATATATATATATATATATATATATATGAATAAATGAAAGAATGGAGTCGAACGAAGATGTTAACAAAATTCCTTTACTCTCGACATATGTTTCGAAGACCACATGGTTTCATTCCAAAGGAATAAAGGGTGTATGATGCCATCTTCTCATCAGGAAAAAAAGGGAGCCTCTCTCGGCAACAAGACAAACAAAAATTTCGATGACTGCCTACATGGTAAACCAAATGACAATAAGTGATGTTAAAAAAAAACCGTTAGAAGAATTGACGTCAAAGTTAGATAGTAAGAAGAGAAGGGTTAAAGGAATGATAGGTAGGGAACCAGTGGATAGGGATTAAGACTGTTCAAAGGCTTAGGAAAGAATTTCACTATTGAAGTGGAGTGTATGTTAAGCTAATTGTTCAAAGCACGATGCTATCGTAATCATTTGTAAGAGTAAAATGTATGTTTCTGCCATTGCTTACATTTATTGGATTTCTCAATGATTGTGTTTACAAGGAGAACCTTAGAGAAGAGGATATGGAAGAGCTCAGAGTTGCAAATGTTACAAAATCTCCTGCCCTTATCAAAAGGAAAGGATACAGACAGTATGAACCAATCTAACTTGAAATCTATATTACTGTCTTTAAGACGCCAAACTAATTTACTTAGCCCTGTACTATGTCGTTTTTTACTATCCCTGAATGTTGAATAGTGGGTTGAAATTCTCTTCGATAACTGGGAAGAGGACGCTCCTATATAGAAGAAGACATCGGTACCAGAGGAGATTCTACACTGGTAAATAGAATTCTCGATCTTAGAATTACTAGACAAAAATTTAATTCTGTTGGGGTTGTCCTCCGAGATCGAAACGAAGTTTTTATTGCTATGATTGTTGTTTCTATTATTATTAGCGCTAGCATCTCCACTATTCGTATTATTGTTAGTATTATTAATGGTAATACAATCATTAATTTCTCCGTTATTGTTATCACTATCAACATTACACTGTGATAACAATAACGGAGAAATTAATAATATTCTTCATAATTACAACAATACAAATTACATCGGTGGCAGAGCTATCCTGGCTCCAAAACATTTTCCTCTACATACCATTAATAATATACTATTGAATAAACTTCCAAAAGTCTTCAATCATAATTTAATTGAGAATGTTGTTGATGATCAGGATTAGCGTCAACTGCTCCATCGAAATATTTAACTCACTACAACCACCGGGTACAGTTCCTCATTGTCTTCAGTTGGAAAAAATGGATTCCTATTATGCCATTACATATTTTGTCTCAACCAAAATTATGCAATGGTACAAGATTAATTGTGCACAAACGTCATTGACAGAAACATTCTTACTGTTTGTACTAAAGGTTTCAATATCCCGAAATATTTTTTAAAAAGCATTGCTCATAAAGAAAGATTCATTCTTAATGCAACATGAACACTTCAATAATTTCATTTACCAGTACTATCAATACATTCAAGAATGAGTAAATTATAAATATAATAATAATTTGAAAGTGAGTCCCAATAAACAGTAAAATAATCACCCGATCAACGACGGGTACATAAATATATATATATATATTGGGCACGTAACAAACACCATCCGAGCGTGGCCGTTCGCCAGCCTCGTCTGGCACCTGTGTCGGTGGCACATAAGAAAACACCATCCGAGCGTGGCCGTCTGCCAGCCTCGTCTGGCACCTGTGTCGGTGGCACATAAGAAAACACCATCCGAGAGTGGCCGTCTGCCAGCCTCGTCTGGCACCTGTGTCGGTGGCACATAAAAAACACCATCCCAGCGTGGACGTCTGTCAGCCTCGTCTGGCACCTGTGTCGGTGGCACATAAAATCACCCACTACACTCTCGGAGTGGTTGGCGTTAGGAAGGGCATCCAGCTGTAGAAACACTGCCAGATCTGACTGGCCTGGTGCAGCCTTCGGGCTTGCCAGACCCCAGTTGAACCGTCCAACCCATGCTAGCATGGAAAGCGGACGTTAAACGATGATGATGATGATGATGATAGATAGATAGATAGATAGATAGATAGATAGATATACATATACATATAGATACAGATATAGATAGATAGATAGATAGAGAGAGAGAGAGAGAGAGAGAGAGAGAGAGAGAGAGAAAGTGAGAAATGAATAGATATGTACACACACAAATTGTTGTAGATAGATATCTTGCAAACAAATTGCACATGCAAGTGCTACCAGTTACAAGCTCCGTATATCGGAAGCTAGCAAGTGTATGGGGTCATCAGGAGAGAATGCGCGCCGTTTCGGGGCCTACCTCTCGACGGCATCAATGCGCACCGGCCCCCCCTCACTGATATGAGGCCCCGCTTGCTAGATCAGCTGGTTATGATGAACTCAATATACTTCTAGCCATCGCTCATCGTCTCTTTTTAACCAAATCCAGTGGCTAGCCTTCTCCACTGTAGATTGGATATCAGTCATGGTGGTATTGACTTTACGATGAGTTAGGCCTAACGATAACAACAGTCGTCTCACGCTGTGTCCTACAAACCCTCTACATCCGACTTCGATAGGAAAATGTTCCGCTTTCCAGCCTGCGTCTTCACATTCCTCGAGTAGGTTTTCATAACGGTTTAATTTTCGAGCTCGAGCGGCGTCCATATTATCTTCGTGAGGAACCGTTAGCTCGACTATATTTACAACTTTCTTTCTTTCACACCACATCAAAACATCTGGCTTTTTCGAAACTGGGATGGGAAAGAAAACCTGGCACCCAGGCAAATCTGCAGTTACCTCCCAATAGTCGTTCCACTTTTCATTTTTCTCAGGAAGCTTCTTGGTCTTCTTCTTGAAACGGATCCGCTGACCTGGTCGCACGAAGGTAATGAACTCTCTTGATGGTACTTTTAACGATTTTTCCTCAGTGTTGTTCAGATGAATTTGGTTCTTTATAGCATTGAAGATAACCTTAAGGACCAAGTTGTGCCTCCATGTGTACCTGTTCAATGCTAATGAACAGTTGGAAAGAATATGTTTTAGTGTACCGACTTTTCCACATATGCAGATGTCATTCTCTAAGACATTCCATCTTACTAGATTCGTAGGTGATGGCAAAACATCATAAGATGAACGAATCAGGAAACTCAGCCGAGATGTTGTCCACTTCCACATCTCATCCCAACTTATCTTCCTCTCAACAACATGTTCTTCCCATCTCGTCATCTGACCTTGATGAACACATCGGATCAAATGAAGCTCTCTTCTCTCTGCTTCTCTTGTTTTGACGCTGTTGCTAACAACAGATCTGCGTTCACACGGCATCATGCTTGCAAATGGTCTGAACTGATCCGCGCCAAAACCAAATCCTTTCCGATGGTTCTGTGTTGCTCCCACCATATCTCTGTGTGTAAGAGAAGACAAGATGTTGTCAGTTTCTGCTTCTGCTTTCCACTTCCTGGCTGTTTTCACCCCTGGTGGGTTACGCCTGATTTCCATATCCTTCGATTCTCTCAGCATCATGACCGTCCGTATCTTCCCCAACTTATATATTTCGACTATTGATGCTATTGGTAACTGCAACAAACCTCTTTTACGATAAAGAGCTGAGCTGTTCAACATACGAGGTAGACCTAGCCACTTTCTAATGAACACATTACATTTTTGTTCAATCTTTTCAACTCGTGACAATGCTACTTCGTATATTAAAAGTGGCCACGCAAGTCGCGGGTACAAGCCGAACTGCAAGCACCAAATTTTATATTTACCTGGTAACTTCGAAACATCAATCGCTGATAACCCAGCCTCGGCCTGTTTCATAATTTCAATCCCACGACTTCTATCTGACAATGTTCCAGCGTATACTCGTCCCAAGCTCTTGACGGGCTCTTCCTTGACTGTTGGAATCCTTTCTTCCGATATTTGAAATTTAAATTCTTTCTGCACTCCCTTAACAAATGTCAGACTACGCGACTTTTTTGCTCTAAATCGCATCCTTGACCACCTTACATGTTCGTCTAATCTCAAAAGGGCATTCTGCATGATTTGTTTATATGTAGCTAGAAGTGTCACGTCATCCATGAAGGCTTTCTTAGGCGATTGTACATGGGCGATTTGTTCCGAAAAATATACACCTTTCAAAATCAACTCCATGACTAAGATAAACCACGTGACAGATATTGTACAGCCAGCAGCAATGCCAACCTCCAATCGGTGCCAATTTGTTGTAAAATTTCCAGTTGTAAACATCATTTCGAAACTTTCATAGTACATCCTCATTATTTTGATCACTTTGTCAGGAATGTGGAAGTGGTCCATGGCTGTTATTAGTAATTTGTGTGGCACTGAACCATACGCGTTAGCTAGGTCGAGCCATACCACGTTCAGACTTTTCTTGTTCTGTTTGGCATCCTGGACCGCTTTCCAAATCGAAAAACAGTGTTCAACGCATCCAGGGATCCCGGGGATTCCGGCCTTTTGAACAGATTCATCAACATACCCGTTACTCTGTAAATATGTCACTGTTCTCCTCGACAGAATTCCCATAAAGATCTTGCCTTTCACATTCAATAAGGATATCGGCCTAAACTGTTTTATGGTCTTTGCATTGGCCTCTTTCGGCAGGTATATACCTTCTGCCTTACACCAATCCTCTACTATAGTCTCCTCGCGCCACAGTTGTCGGATTAGGACGAAGAGCTTCTTTCGCAGACGATTGCAGTATTTGTAGACTTTATGAGACGCCATCACCTCCTGGGGCACTCTTCGCTCTAGCTTTTCTTACGAAGTCATTCAACTCTCTCTCCCTGATGTCCCCAATCTGGAATTCGATATCAGGTCCTGAGAGCTGATTTAGCCCATGTAGAGGTGGCAGCGGCTGATTACGGTGCGGATCGCTGTAGGTTTCCTTGATATGAGCATCCAATTCTTCTTTAGTGCACGATAAAGTACCACTCTTCGGCTCAGTGAACAGCTTCTTAGTAAACCCGTACGGGTCCTTCAGAAACTGCCCCCGAGTCCTTTTACTTTCTTTTCGGCGCTCATATCGGCGAATATGTCGTTGCACATAACGACATTTCCTCTTCAAATCGTTATACAGCAACGCAAGGCCAGGTTTCTCATCTAGTGCAGCACATCTCCATCGCTTTCTTAAGTCGGACTTTTCCTTCCTCAACTGCTGCATTTTTCTGATCCTCCTGCTTGGTCCACACTTTCCTTCCTCTAGTCGGATATTCTCTTTTATTCCAAATAAATCTCTTCATATATCGTATATTGAGCTTGATAATTTTCCCAGTTTTTCCACTGTAGAGCCTGTCATTTTATAAAGAGTCCGACAAACCTTGTTATCAAACTCTTTATATTTCACTTTCTCATTAGCAGCAGAGCACAAAACCCTCGGTTTCCTCTGAGTATTATCCAATGCACCAGTTTCATGACTTGTAGTTTCTTCACGTGAAGAGTTCTCTGCTGTAGCATTTATCGATCCGCTGTGGTTTGAGTCCAGGGATGATTTGCCACGTGTTTTACGATCTGACGATCCACACTGCTCTGCCCTCTTCTTACAAGTCTTTCCCTGATGTATCTTCAAGCCTCTCTCAGTTGCAAAGGTTCTACAGCACAGCTTGCATCCAAAGTTGTTTGCATTTCGTCCGCTGTTCGAATGAATAGCCATGTTCGTTTCAAAGGTCGTTTCCGTGCTGACTGGGTTTGATTGATTCTCGACTCCCCCCTCTCGGTCAATCATGGGGCTGTCATTTCCTGTTATGTCTGTTACAATAAAATACAGAGGCGAGGATCGTAAGTCCGCAGCCTCCGCCAGTCTTTCCTGGTGTCGATAGTCTTTCCTATTGTCCGCTGGTCTTTTCGAGCAGTCCTCTTGTCTTTCCAAGATGCCTAACCGTCTTTCCGGTTTGTCAGTGGTTACCTACCACAAGGTCTTAGATATCTTGCAAACAACTTGCACATGCAAGTGCTACCAGTTAAAAGCTCCGTATATCGGAAGCTAGCAAGTGTATGGGGTCATCAGGAGAGAATGCGCGCCGTTTCGGGGCCTACCTCTCGACGGCATCAATGCGCACCGCCCCCCCCCTCACTGATATGAGGCCCCGCTTGCTAGATCAGCTGGTTATGATGAACTCAATATACTTCTAGCCATCGCTCATCGTCTCTTTTTAACCAAATCCAGTGGCTAGCCTTCTCCACTGTAGATTGGATATCAGTCATGGTGGTATTGACTTTACGATGAGTTAGGCCTAACGATAACAACAGTCGTCTCACGCTGTGTCCTACAAACCCTCTACATCCGACTTCGATAGGAAAATGTTCCGCTTTCCAGCCTGCGTCTTCACATTCCTCGAGTAGGTTTTCATAACGGTTTAATTTTCGAGCTCGAGCGGCGTCCATATTATCTTCGTGAGGAACCGTTAGCTCGACTATATTTACAACTTTCTTTCTTTCACACCACATCAAAACATCTGGCTTTTTCGAAACTGGGATGGGAAAGAAAACCTGGCACCCAGGCAAATCTGCAGTTACCTCCCAATAGTCGTTCCACTTTTCATTTTTCTCAGGAAGCTTCTTGGTCTTCTTCTTGAAACGGATCCGCTGACCTGGTCGCACGAAGGTAATGAACTCTCTTGATGGTACTTTTAACGATTTTTCCTCAGTGTTGTTCAGATGAATTTGGTTCTTTATAGCATTGAAGATAACCTTAAGGACCAAGTTGTGCCTCCATGTGTACCTGTTCAATGCTAATGAACAGTTGGAAAGAATATGTTTTAGTGTACCGACTTTTCCACATATGCAGATGTCATTCTCTAAGACATTCCATCTTACTAGATTCGTAGGTGATGGCAAAACATCATAAGATGAACGAATCAGGAAACTCAGCCGAGATGTTGTCCACTTCCACATCTCATCCCAACACACTTGCTAATGTGAGATACTTTTTGGAACAGTGGATCTCTGAAAATTATCACGTAAAGCTATATATTATAGCATGTGAATGTTTGGTTGAAAATTCCCCATGGATTGAAAAAGTTAATGGTCCCTATAAATGCTAGTGCCTTTGGAAGAGACTCGTATTCTACCACTAGCCCAAAGATATATATTAGCCAGATCTGACGGAGTAGTGTACGTTAGTGAGAAAAGGAAGCGCGGCAGTTGCAAGTAATGGCTTGACAGAGATATATTGGGCAAGAGGCCCAGGGGTTTGCTTCTAGAACATTGATCTTACAATTCAAACCTTGATGTGCAGGGCTTATTTGAGCACTGAGCATCTCCAATATATCTTAGTCGTTTGTCATCTCTGCAGGCTCAGCAATTTGAGATTGGTCTTCTCGCTCTTTGTTATATATCTTTCTTTTTTTTCAAATTCTTTATATTCAGGGACCACATCTTCTGCATTGCTGACTCAGTATTAATTTGCATTGCAGTTCATACAAAAGAATCATATAAGTTAACATAAGGGGCATCAGCCATCTGAATGTGGCTAGGGACAGGGCAGGGCGGTGGGGGTGTTACTGATGCATTTAGCCCCAGGCGATCATCAACGTCACCAGGAGGGCTGACACCATCTCGGTGTCCTGTCAGCCCTCCTGGTGACGTTGATGATCGCCTGGGGCTAAATGCATCAGTAACACCCCCACCGCCCTGCCCTGTCCCTAGCCACATTCAGATGGCTGATGCCCCTTATGTTATAGAGCAGTTACTGTTTATATCTCGTTTAGAGATTTATTATTGCAATCATATAAGTATTCTCCATAAAAGTTAAAGACAACTGTAGTGCAAATGGTTGCAATTTTTAGATTTGACGTTTAAGCAAAGAAACTCTCCAACGACTCATATGAAACTATATATTTTGAATCAGTAAACGCAATTGAATTCTTTCAGAATATTTCTTTGATATTCCAAAATTTGGAGCAAATTTGTTCCATAACGGTCAAAAAGAGTTCTCCACGAAATAAGATATCAAAAAGGTAATTAAGCCTGGAAAAATACAGGACAAGAAGAGAACACGTAAAATATTACTGCGGAAGTTAGAATTAACTAAATAAAGTTTTGAAATTTTTCATCAAATATTTTTTTTTAAATGACAGCTAATGATCAAATTGAGTGAAAAATGTACAACTGATCCACAAGTATTTATAGGGAACTTTCGGGTTCTAATACTCTCTCGAGTTTACTTCAATTGTTGATGTGTGAATTTTTAAAATAATGAGAACACTAAATTTGTATTATTAAAGATTTAATGTGTAAATTTATAATCAACTACTTTAACATAAAAAGACACTTATAAGCTGTTTCTTTGCAGTTCACTCAAACTGAAAATAAATAGCTAATTTTGCCTTTTAATTAAAACTTTTATATAAACATACAAAAGGATATTTATTACCATTGAAAGTTTTAAATTCCAACTTCGACAGTAATATTTCAAGGATTTTATTATTATTATTTTTATTTTTTCCTAAACTTTTCCGGTCTTAATTGTTGATTGTTTTCTACTTTTCTAGCATATATATTTCAGAGCATTCAAGCAATATGCACCTGCACTTTATTCCATTTCCTCTTGTCCTGTACTTCTCAACAAAGTATAGGCTCAATATTCTAGCAATTAATGGCTAAATATAAGAATAGATTTTTTGAGAATACTGCTTTATTTGTGATAACTCAAAGAAGATAGGCTTTTTCAGAAACTTGAATGTGTCTGCAAAGAACATATCTATGTATCTGCGTGACAATTTGTGAATGACTACAATATTTCTTAGCCAGGATTGCCGACGACCTGCACCATTTTATATTAACGATATACTGTTAAATGAGGTCTATATATAGTAAGTTGTCTGTCTAAATGCATAATATGTTTATAGTGATTACATAAATTATTGGTCATTCAGATAACTGATAAATATCCAGCATCGTGATTAGTTACATCATTTGTAAAATAGTTTCTTTTTAGCAAAATGCAAAATTTCCGATGAGAAATGTGAAGTTGAGCATTTTACTACCGACATTGTAAATGATTTTAATTTTAAAAACTGTTCTTTCCTCATCCTAGAACAGTAAATAATTTTTTTTTTTTTTTAATACAAAGATGATAGCTGGATTAACTCCAGCTTTGCATGACTTCTGAAAGAAAGATTGTCGTTAGGCATTTGATACTCGCAATGTGTTCTTCGTAACCTGGCAGAAGTAATTCTATTGGGTTGTCCGGAAAGTCCGTGCCGATTTTTAAAGGAAAGAAAAAGGTCAATAAATATTTGCCATTACATTTTTAATCAACCAAATATGAACCATTTTGTTGCACAATGCGTCTCCATCTTTTTTTTAACTTGAAAATACTCTCTTCCCAGAATTAAGGGCGTTTCATTGCAAAGAATTCATCAAGGTATCTTTTTGGGTCATCCAAGGAATTGAAATATTTACCATTAAGACTATTCTGCAGAGACCTGAATAAGTGGAAATCCGAAGGAGCAATATCAGATGAATATGGAGGGTAGGGTAATATATCCTAGCTGAGCTGCAGCAATTTGTTTCTGGTTCCCAAAACCTCAAGTGCCGAAAATGAACTTTCTTATCTTCCAAATTAAAGGGTTACAGAATTAACACAGGTTATAGGAACATAAATCTTCTTCCATGAAAAGATAGCTTAAACTATGCTCTAAATAGAGGTGTAGTCAAATCCTGTTTTATAGACTCAACCATGTTCTAAAGTACGTCGAAAGGTAAGCTACTATAAATCGGAACGAACTTTCCGGACAACCCAATATTTTCATCCTATGTGCTTCAGCTATTAAAGAAGCAGAGAAGTGAAACCATAAAATTACGTAAATATCCTGCATTTTCGTTAATATAGTAATTATGATACTATTTTGTTATATTTTCTGTAAAATTCTCACGATAAAATTAAAGTCATCAACCAGCATATAACATTTGTTGGGTAATTAAATTTATGAGGAATGTAAACTTTGAAATATCGCTTGTTTTTACAGCTAACATAACGTCTGAGGTATCGAATTATGATCCACCAGAATATAGTGAAAAGCCTGGAGACACAACTGCGTTTAAGAATCCTTTAGCTTCTGGATATCCCGAACAACCACCACCCGGATATACATCACAACCTGGATATCCACCACCACCCGGATATCCACCACAATCTGGATATCCACCACCCGGATATCCACCACAATCTGGATATCCACCACAATACGGATATCCACCACAATACGGATATCCGTCACAACCACCAATTATGCAACAACAACAACAAACTGTTATTGTAAGCAAATGTTATTTCTTTTCATTTTACCTCCTTACTATTCTACAACCATTTATCTTAAACAGGTGGAGGCACAATGG
Organism: Octopus sinensis; assembly: GCF_006345805.1. Lineage (NCBI taxonomy): Eukaryota > Metazoa > Mollusca > Cephalopoda > Octopoda > Octopodidae > Octopus > Octopus sinensis. The sequence continues at coordinate 21,423,383 of NC_042998.1, forward strand.
CCCAGTGGTTAGGGCAGCGGACTCGCGGTCATAGGATCGCGGTTTCGATTCCCAGACCGGGCGTTGTGAGTGTTTATTGAGCGAAAACACCTAAAGCTCCACGCAGCTCCGGCAGGGGATGGTGGTGATCCCTGCTGTACTCTTTCACCACAACTTTCTCTCACTCTTACTTCCTGTTTCTGTTGTACCTGTATTTCAAAGGGCCGGCCTTGTCACTCTCTGTGTCACGCTGAATATCCCCGAGAACTACGTTAAGGGTACACGTGTCTGTGGAGTGCTCAGCCACTTACACGTTAATTTCACGAGCAGGCTGTTCCGTTGATCGGATCAACCGGAACCCTCGTCGTCGTAACCGACGGAGTGCTTCAAAAAAAAAAAAAAAATCTTAAACAGACATGATGTTTAGCAAGTTTTCATCATAGGGTGACTGTAATAGGAAATTATCTGTAAGAATTTTTAGCCAGTCATATCATTATATGGAGCAGGATAAATATATTAGTTTGGTATTTATTTCATCAATCTTTTGACAGAACTACAATGGTAACAGTTGCGATCGAAGTAACTGACATACAAAATAGGTACACACAAGTGTGTACGTGTGTGCATAGTTGCGCGCATGAATACTTGTGTGTGCATGTGTATGTGCATGCACGTATGTATGCTTGTGTGTGTGTGCGTGTGTGTGTGTGTGTGTGTGTGTGTGTGCGTGCGTGCGTGCGTGTGTGTGTGTGTGTGTATGTGTGTATGTGCGTGTGTGTGTGTGTGTCTGTGTGTGTGTGTGTGTGTGTGTGTGTGTGTTTGTGTGCATGTGTGAATGAATGCATGACGGGTTTCCTGAAACTTTCCGTCGACTAAATTCAACGCACAAAATATTTGTCTACTCAAAACAATGGTAGCGCCTAGCTTCCTGTTGTCGAAGGTATCGTTCAGTAGGATCAAAGTTGGAAACCTCTGCTTGTGGAAGGAATTTATTAACTACAAAGTGATCAGTGTACCGGCCAAAGTAATATAATAGACTTAAATTAATTGAATATACTTCTCGAACGATATCAATATAATTAAGGTTTAAGCGCGTAATGAAGGTGGGTGAGCTCGGGAAGAGATTTTGACAGAGATGGCCAAAACACTAGACAGAAAAGCAAGTTTTTACTGTATACATCTTCATTTCCTAAAACCTGAGTTCACCTAAAACTAAAATCAATTAAATAAGTTCAATAGAAGCAGATTAATGAAATCAACTATAATCCTAATTTCCAAATTTAACATTATATCTAATCAAACGGCAATAATGATTTATAACTAAATTAAGTACTCAAAATGATGGAGGCGGCCATAATGGATTGCTTAGCTAGTTTACATCGCAATCGTAATATTCTTGTCGTAGACCCACTACATGGAATTTTGGGTAAGTGTCATTTACTATAATCGCATGTCGATCCAAATCTTGTGATATATATATGGCCGATATGTGTCAAACCTCTGTTGCTACTTCACCAGTAGGACGTTTCAAATGCTATGCTCATAATTTGAATATTAATCGATAACCTTTGTCATCATCCAAATCAGACAAAGTAAGTTTCTGTTCTGTCATATAATCGATTTGATTCAATTCTGATATGTCTTTGCACAATTGAATCAATGAAAGAAATCCTTATATATTCTTAAATGTACAACTAGATTATTCAATACGTTAGACACATAACTAATGTTATAGCGGATTGTGGGGTTCAGGAACATTCCAAATTTTAAAAAGTTCTCATTTTAATTTTAGTGTGTACGTTTCTTCATCTTCAAAATATCATTTCATCATTTCATCTACTGGGAGAAAAGGACAAAAATGAATCAGAGACAGGAAGATTAACTTGAATGCTTTCAACGTAGTAAACTCTGCTGAAGGATAGTTTAAATCAACTACATATGATCAGCCGGGTTCCTCCGATGGATACCCAAACAGCTCCTATCTATGAAATTGTACTACAAGCATTGGTTGATTCGAAGGTATGGTTAATGGCATCTGATAAAAATATTGTGTAGCAGGAGAAAGCAAACTCCTGAGTCATATAGCCATGCCTGTGCTTTATTATAATACATTGAGCAAGTTATCAGTTAATACTACATGGATAATACAGTAACCCTCGTGTCCCCGTCGGATAACTATAGCTCATTCCCACCTAAAGGCAGAGAACCAATATTCTAAGTTTCACAACTGAACTGTAGAAATGAAGAGACTTCACGTGCGGGGAACATTTGCGGAAGCATAGAACCCTTCAAGTAGAACCCTTTCGTAACTCGTACCTCACTGCCCCATTCAAGCAAAGCATACAGGCTAATGGGTGAGACATTTGTGTCTTTGAGATACCCTCAGATGATACAGAGTCATTTCTGATATTGCAATGGATTCGAGAGTCGAGCTTGCAATAGCTCTGTGTAACACCTGCAGTTTGACATGGTAAAACATCTCTGATGTTTATTTTACCTATATTCAAAGAACGTATAATCTAGTCATCTTGAATAAATATAGCTTCCTGTAAAATAAAGATTGTTATTATTGCTGTGGTTGAACTCCAAGCCAATTCTTACTGACCAATTCGGTATTCAAAGCACATCATTTATAAGCATCGTGTCTTTTATAGGTATTGTATTAGTACTTTATTCCAACTGTTCTTGTTTCTAAGAGACTGTAGACTTTTTGCAATCATAGACATGTCTTTTATCACAAAGAAGTCAAACTAGCATATAGAGGCTCCATCATTTGTTTGTTTAAGATTATTATCACTATTATTATGATCATTATCATCATCATCATCATCATTATTATATTATTATTTTTTATAAAAGGATTGTCGTGACTCTTCCCAAAGGTAAACAGTCAAGACGAAGAGCCTGATTCGATTGTAATAGATATTTTATTGGTTGAACAATATTTCAACATTAAGTCTGTCTTCGTCAAGTTCAAAATAAGAAGTGATAAAAATTCAAAATTATAGAAATTTAAACGTAAAGCATGAACGAGAGAAACCAGCGTCCACACGTTGATGGAATGACATCATTAGTTTTTAAGTTTCCATTTTATATGCTTAAGTTTTTTCACTGATAGAAATGTCGATTTCTCAATTTCTGATTCACATTTGAACGGTAAAAATATCCTTTGGCCCAGGATTGGGTTCAACTCTGGGGTCTATTGAAACTAACAGGGCTGACAATCCAACTGTAAGAAGGAATAAAACGTAAAAGCTATAATTTACATTACGATTTTCCGTAGACATCCGGTTGCTTTGATAACTTCCAGAATTTCTATATGATCCAATTCTTATTCTGTGCCAATTGGCCTGCTAAGCTTTGTAAAGAGAATCCTTAGGCTAAAAAAATCGCGTATTCTTCATAATTTGACTCTAATTCCAAGCAAAGATTCTTAGTTGATACAGTAGCAGTTTGTTCCATTTGGCCTGCTAAACGTTTAACATAGAAGCATAAGCCTGCTTATTTGACCCCGCAAGCACATCCAAACATTTGGAGAAATTAGTTTAACTCTAGATTTACATTTAAGAAGAGAATATAAGTGGATTTTCATTGTAGCAGACTTGCCTTATCCTATATTGGGCGTAGATTTTCTTTCACATTAAACTTTACTGCTGGACACCGTTACTTCATTGAACATCGAAGGCATGAGATGCAGGAACACGACAATTATTCCATTATATTTTATGGTGTCCTCCGAAAATCGTTATCACAGGACTTTGAAGAATTACCCTGATATTACAAAACTATTAGCTCCAAAAACTAAATGTGTTCATTCAGTCACTCGTCATATTGTAACCCATGGACCACCAAGCTTTTCCAAAGAAATTAAAGATTGCTAAGGCCGAATTTCGTCGCATGTTAGATCTCGGAATAATTCCTCCTTCTATTAGTAACTGGTCAACACTTTTAGTTTTGATAAAGAAACATCTCACAGACTGGTATCCATGCGGAGACTTTAGACAGCTTAATGCAAAAACAGAAGAGGATAAATATCTTATTCCCCATATCCATAATTTTGCAGCTTCGTTCAAATTGCTGTTGAAAAGAATGATATATCAAAAACAGCAACTACAAATCCATTTGGGTTATATGAATTCTTTAGTATGCCTTTCGGATTGAGGAAGGCAGCAAATGCTTTCTAGAATTCATTGAGACGAAGTAACGAGACATTTACCTTTTGTATTTGCTTATATAGACGATATTCTCATTGCTAGTCCGTCAGAAGAAGTTCATGAAAATCACTTAAAACAAATTTTCGAAGGACTGACTAAATATGGTATAGTGATAAATCCATCTAAGTGTGTTTTCGGTGAACGCACTATATCTTGTTTTGATCATCTCATTGACAAAGATGGAATTCGCCCACTGCCAGGCAAAGTTGAAGCTATTAACAAATTTCCAGTACGAAAGCTTAGAGAATTTGTAGGTTTAGGACTCATTAATTCCTACAGACGTTTCATTTCACATTGCACAGGGTATCTATTTCCTTTAACTGAATTATTAAAGAATAGGAAAAAGAAAATTGAAGCTATAACTTTAAAAAATGAAGAATTACAGGCTTTTCAAAGCATAAAAGGAAAACTGTGTGAAGCAACACTTAAACCATCCGGTTCCTGAAGCAAAATTGTCGTTGGTAGTTGATGCTTCCGATGTTGGAATTGGTGGAGTTTTGCAACAGTTTCATTGTGGTTCTTGGCACCATTATCATTCTTTTCAAAATGATTCAAGCACCAGAAACGAAATACAGCGTTTTCGGCAGAGAACTGTTGGCAGCTTACTTGTCAGTTAAGTACTTCAGACACCTTTACATTGTTTACTGACCATAAACCATTGACACATGCACTAAAAAATTCTTCTGAAAAATATTCTCCCAGAGAAATTAGATACCTTGATCATATTTCACAGAGTACGGTGTGTCAAGGGTGTTCAAAATTCTGCAGCTGATGCATTTTCTCAAATGAATGTTGATGCCTTATGTTCACTAAGTACTATCAATTTAGAAGAAATGTCTAAATATCAAACTATTGATAAAGAATTTTCCTTATATAAAGATTCCATTTCTACTTCTTTAAGTTTAAATTACTGTCGATTCATTCTTCTGAATTATATATTTGATGTGATTTTCTACAGACCATTTGCGCCTGAAAAGCATAGAAAAGTTGTTTTTTCTACTTTGCATTATCTCATCGTGGTATTGGAGCTTCATTAAAATTAATATCTAGTCGATTTGTTTGGCATGGTAGGAAAAAGGATATTTGTTCTTGGATCTGGCTTTGGTCTAATCCTGTTATTTGGTTTGCTTTATCTAATGTGATGTTGCTATTTTTAACTAGTTTTCCTCTTTTCAAGGTTGCTTTGGCACGTTTTACTAAGCCAAATTTCATATTTATTTCATTGGTAAATTCATGTACTGTTTCTAGTAATGTTTCCAGCTGTTTATCATTTGTAGCGTACAGTTTTAGGTCATCCATATATAAGAGGTGGCTGATTGTTTTGCCGTACCAGTTTAACCGCGTCCAGTTCTGTTTCGCATGTCAGATAAAGGTGACAGTGCTAAGCAGAAAAGGAGTGGATAAGGTGTATCTCCCTGGAATATTCCTCTTATAATGCAGACGGCTTTGGCTTTTATGACTCCCTCTCTTGTTCGGATCTGGTATACTGTCTGCCATTTATTCATTGAGTATTGTATATTTTTTATGATTATTGGTGCTAACTTGTTCATGGCTAGTGTTTCTAGGATCCATGTGTGGGGAATACTATCAAAAGCCTTCTTTATTATTATTATTATTATTATATTATTATATTATTATTATTATTATTATTATTATTATTAAAAAGTCAAAATTAAAAGAAGAGTGCCATTGTTATCTAGTGAAAGATATTTCGACATCTTGTGTGTGTTATTATTATTATTATCATTATTATTATTATCATTATCATCATCATCATCATCATCATCCTCATTATTATTATTATATTATTATTATTATTATTATTATTATTATTATTATTATTATTATTATTATTATTATTATTCAGTAGTTTTATTTTTATAGCGTGCTTTCACTTCACTACCGAGCGCAGCTCTGTGTGCCTTGGGTATGTGCTGTGATTTGTTGTGATGTTCTGATGGTTATTGTATGGAAAGTGTTCTGCGTAGGATGTGTGCAGTGCCTAGTAGTGCAATTTTCTGTATGTTATATGTGTTTGTAAGTCCTGGTGTTTTTGTTATGTATTTGTCTGAATATTTTTTTATCATGCCTAATGCACCTACTATGATAGGAATTGTTTCTGTTTTTAGATTCCACATTCTGGTTACCTCTATTTCCAGGTCTTTGTATTTTGAAAGTTTCTCCATTTCTTTTAGAGAAACGTCGTCATCTGCCGGTATTGATACATCAATTAGAAAGCATTTTTTTCTTCATGATCTCTGACAACTATATCTGGTCTGTTGGCCTTAATTTCTCTATCTGTGTGTATTGGCATATCCCAGAGTATGGTTGCTTTCTCGTTTCCTGTGAGCTTTTCTGGTGTGTGCCTATACCATCTTTTTTCTGTTGTTATTCCATAATGTTGGCATAGTTTCCAGTGTATGTAGGTCCCAGCTCTGTCATGTCTGTGAATATATTCCTTCTTAGCCAGGACTGGGCAGCTATAGATAATATGATTTATTGTTTACTTGTCCATCTCCACATATTCTGCAGTTACTTGTTATAGTTCTTTTCATTACATGTTTTTGGTAATTTCTGGTGGGGAGGCTTTGGTCTTGTGCTGCAATTAAAAATCCCTCTGACTCTGCTTTGAGTCCTGAGCTCCTCAACCACTGCTGGGATTTTTCTTTGTCTATTTCTTTTGCATTTAGTTTAGTGCAGTATTTACCATGAAGGGGCTTTTCTTGCCATCGTTTTATCATGGTTCGTTGCTGTTCTATTTTTAGTTTGGATTTCATTTGTTTTATAGCTTTTGTTGTTTCTTCTTCTTCTTTCTTCTTCTTCTCTTCTTCTTCTTCTTCTTCTTCTTCTTCTTCTTCTTCTTCTTCTTCTTCTTCATATTATTAGGTGGTATGATTTGTTTGTATTTATCAGCTCCTTAAATACTGAGAACAGTTTTTTGTTTCGCTCGTGTTTTGCCGCTATTTGAATCAGTTTTCCTTCCTACTGAAGTAGATATTTTTGCAGTCCTATGGTGGTTATTTTATAGTAGTTTACCAGCTGTATAAGGCCTCTACCACCTTCTATACGTTGTATATATAGTCTTTCTATGTCAGATTTTGGGTGATGTATCCTAGATCCTGTCATTTTTCTTGTTTTCCCATCTGTTTTGGTCAGTTCATTTAGTGTCCAGTTAAGGATATTGTAGCTGTAACTTATAACTGGGACAGCTAAAATGTTAATACCTATTATCTTGTTTTTAGCATTGAGCTCTGTTTTTAGTATTGATCTAACTCGTCTATAATATTCTTTTTTTATTTTCTCTTTCATTTGTGTGTGTTGTGTCTTATCTAGTTCATGGATTCCTAAGTATTTGTAAGTTTGGTTTTGGTCTAATTCTTTTATTTCATTGGTTTTATCTTGTGTGATGTTGCTACTCTTAACTAGTTTTCCTCTTTTCAGGGTTACTTTGGTGCATTTTTCTAATCCAAATTTCATATCTATTCTTTGGTAAATCCATGAACTGTCTTTGATAGTGTTTCCAGCTGTTTGTCATTTGCATCGTATAGTTTTAGGTCATCCATATATAAAAGGTGGCTGATCGTTTTGCCGTAACATTTATATCCGCATCCAGATCTATTTAGCGTATCAGATAGAGGTGACAGTGCCAAGCAGAAATAGAGTGGAGAGAGCGTGTCTCCCTGGAATATTCCTCTTTTAATGGGGATGGCTTTGGTTTTCATGAGTCCCTCTTTTATTTGGAGCTGTAGCACTGTTTGCCATTTATTCATTTTAAACAAGCACCTGGACGAAAACAACCTGTCTCCAGAAGATCAGAAAGGATGCCGCAAAGGCTCATATGGCTGTAAAGATCAACTAATGATCAATAAAGCCATAACTGAAGACAGCCACAGAAAGAAGAAAGGCTTCAGTATGGCCTGGATCGACTACAAAATGGCGTTTCATAGCATACCCCACACATGGAT
>NC_042998.1:21436540-21459040 GCF_006345805.1 Octopus sinensis
ATGCCGAGTCCTCATAACTTGTGAGATATCATCCCGTGATCAACATTATCAAAGGGTTTGCAAGATCTGAATCCAGGCATAATGCTGTAAAAGTTGAATACGGTAATTATTCCTGAGCGGAAGCCAAGCTGGGTGTTAGAGAGCAGGTCATTTGTGTTCTAGAACCATGATTAGCTTCCTCTTCACAATCCTTTACATAACTTCGCTACATGGGCCAGTTTCGATCGGCCTTTGCAAATTACTCTAACTTTTAGGGTTAGAAAATAAGTGTTTTTATTTACATTTTTTTAAAGATTTTTTAACTTTATCCCAGATCTCATAGGCACAACAGACTATTCTATCATCAAGATCATAATCACTCATAATTTTATTAGCTTCTGACTTAATGGACCTTATGGCATTTTTACTTACTGCTTTCTTCTTTCTTCATTAATTCATGATATTTACGGTGGTATTTTCCTTTGATGAACTAAGTAATTTGTGTTTTTTACTTGTTATTTACAAAGAACAATACTTTTGCATCGTCATTGTAGCTATTAAGAGTGACTGGCCGTATAACTGTAGCATTTCACTCGTAACTAATGTCTCCTTGGAGGCCTTATTGACTACCGATGCCCGGCTTCTATGGTCTAAGAAGTCACGTATCCCTTCTCCCCGTTTGCCGACTATGCCGAGTCCTCATAGCTTGTGACATATCACCCCATGATCAATATTATCAAAGGGCCAGTATGATCTATAGCCATACATAGGGTTTCAAAAGTTGAGTGCGGTAATCTATTCCTGAGCGGAAGCTAAGCTGGGTGTTAGAGAGCTGGTCATTGTCTTCTAGAAACACGATCAGCTTCCTTCTCACAATGCTTCGCTCACATGAGTTTATAGAGACGGGCCAATAGTTATTAGCACCCATTCTGATTTTTTCTTTTGTGGATGCAATATGTTATGCTTTCCTATAGCTTTCTGGAAGTTCTTTCTCTCCTGTCAGTTTAAAATGCAGCACAATTCGGTATGTGTGTCTCAGCATTTGTTCTATCAGCAGTCAACTGTGTTTCTGTCCAAGCCATGCATATTGCTTTATTAAATGTCTCTCAGGTATTGGGTTTTGTGCTGGTGTGATGTTACCAAGTTCCTTGTATTCAGCAATAACATTGGTGTGACATACAGGATGTCAATAACAACCACTTGTCTGACATATGTAGTGGCACCAGGGGTTTCCACTCTGGATCTTTAACTGTTTATAGTGGTCTGGTGTGCTGGTGTGCAGATTTTTCTGCAGTGTTTAAGGTAACCAAGTCAGCTGACTTACAATCTCCTGCACCATACTCTCAAAAGACCGCTGTTCAGCTGCTTGGTTACGTCTACATGTTGTTTTTCTGTAGTGCAGTGCGTGCAACGGTCGAATATTTCCAAAGTGGAGGCAGTGTGTGTTGTGACCTGGTTTTGTGCCATGAGGGATCTTGATGGAAGTTGACTCCTCAGAATAATTAGGTAGTGGCAATCAGTCAAGCCATGCTATTATTATAAGACACACGCTTACTGCATCAACTAATTTTAACAGCAAAATCTAGGTATTTGTGAGCTATGATCAACATCAGATCATATCCAGAAGAACAGATCTTTGATATTCCAGGCATTCTGTTTGACTGTATTTGGATTATATTATCCAATGTGATTTTATCCAATATCATTTTAAATGAGAGCATGTTGTAATTTGAGAAATTTGGCTGATATTTCAAACAGGTTCAGTTGTCACCTAGTGGTTGTGGCATAGACAGGTTAATGTTCCCTCTTGTACTTGATAAGGATTTCGTTGTAGGGATTGAAGAGGAGAAGCAAAACAAAAGGCCCGAAACAAGATCAAACAAGCAGTATGATTGTGATAGTTGGGATTATGATCCTTATATAAAGGGTCACTTGTAATACTTGTTTGCTCCATGAAGTCTAACAATTACCGTTTCAACTATTTCAACCACATCAGTCTTGTTTTACTCATCTTTAATATCTCTGCCAACTTACCATTATATATCAGGTTTCTATTAATCCAGTCTACATATATATTTCTTTACTACCCACAAGGGGCTACACACAGAGGGAACAAACAAGGACAGACAAACGGATTAAGTCGATAATATCGACCTCAGTGCATAACTGGTACTTAATTTATCGACCCCGAAAGGATGAGAGGCAAAGTCGACCTCGGCGGAATTTGAACCCAGAACGTAACGGCAGACGAAATACGGCGACGCATTTCGCTCGGCGTGCTAAGGTTTCTGCCAGCTCGCTGCCTTTAATCCAGTCTACATATATATTTCTTTACTACCCACATGGGGCTAAACATAGAGGGGACAAACAAGGACAGACAAACGGATTAAGTCGATTATATCGTCCCCATGTGTAACTGGTACTTATTTAATCGACCCCGAAAGGATGAAAGGCAAAGTTGACCTCGGCGGAATTTGAACCCAGAACCTAACGGCAGACGAAATACGGTTACGCATTTCGCCCAGCGTGATAACGTTTCTGCCACCTCGCCGCCTTTCCAGTCTACATATAATAACTCTAACACTTCAGTAGCAATTAACTAAGAAAAAGCATGACGTTTCGCAGCTTTGATAAAATATCTACTTTTATAAGAGCAGCGGTTATGAAACTGACTAATAATATCAGTTCACCACCACCACAACTACACCCACTCTGCAAAAATATTTGTGGTCACAGTAACACCCCCGCCATGCGTTCCTTTACTAAGAAGAAACAATATTGTTCATCCATATAATTCTATATAATTGCTGTTGTTAAGGCGGTGAGTTGACAAAATCGATAGCACCTCGAGAAAAATATCTAGCGGTTATTTGTCCGTCTTAACATTCTGAGTTCAAATCTCTCCATGACCACTTTACTTTTCATCCTTTAGGGATAGATAGAATAACTACTTGTTTAGTACTTGGGTCGATGTAATTCCCTTAACCACTCGCCCAAAATTGCTGGCCTTGTACCAAAATTAGAAACCAACATATTTGCTGTCGTTGGGTTTTTAAATGTAAACTAACTCTTGTCTTTCTGTCTTCTAGGCAAACTCAATGGCCCGAATGGGAGATATAGCAGGTGCAAACGAAGCAAACGATAAGGCAAGAGAATTCATCAAAATATCAGTTGCTGTTGGTTGTGTTTGTATTGTACTTTTAGTCACCCTGCCTTTTATAATAAATAGCTATTGCTAGTCATCCATAATAAATTATTCATTTTAAATGATTCATATTAAATGAAGTGTATTGTTTTTTATACATAGTACATTAATTATAATCATACAAATATATTCTCAGGCAGAAATTTTTAAATATACTGAGAACTACAGTCATTAAACGGGATATTTCCTAACAAATGACATAAATTTAAATATTGAACAATGACACATTTTGATCGGTGAATTCTGTGGCTTCAGCCTGATGACAAGAACCCATAAAAAGGGAAAACTATGAGTGTATAGAGATACTACTGGACCACTTGTACCATTCCTTCTCTCCAATTTTATCACTCACGAAGGCAAGAGGTGATGTTGCTGCATTTTGCTTTTATCTGAATCTTCTTTTTCATTATAACAGGAACTATCATATTTGAGAATAATTTTATAAGCGTAATTGTTAAATAAAGCAAACTTTTAAACTCTTTCCTAGTTTTTCAAAGTGTTGACTCAGGTTATTCATTTGAGGGTTTAACGTATATATGAGCGCTTAACTCGGTTTAACATAAATTAGACACTGGATACACAAAAAGATAAACTGTTATACACATACATTCATAAATATCGCTATACAACGCAACACAATATTTTAGATAATATTAGTAATAAGTGGCTAAAACTGAAATCTACATAGAAATATAGACCACAGATGTAGAGGAATATTTGTTTTAGCTTTTATTCATAAATATTTGGGTTAAAATTGGTTTAAAATCTTTCTTGGTATCATGTGAATGGGACATGGAGATCACTATAAATATACGAATGGAATTTTGCGGACAAGAAAGTAAACCTCTAATGCAGTAAAGCTGTAAGAGCAGCAGGGTTCACCTATGATAATAACACGCCGCACAGTCTAACGTAAACACAGGTGGTTGCCTATTTGGAAAACCTCCACGATGCATGCACACGCAGTTATGCACGCACGTGCTGGAGCGCAATCACATGAGCAAACACTCACGCATTCGCACCTACACACACATACGATCCTACACATTCACTCACAAGACCGATCCGACCACACAGGCAGACATATTGAACCGCACACTCGCACCTTATAAAACGGAAAAGAAAATCTTACCAACGGACAACTACTGCATTCGAACCCGCACTCGTCAGATACCGTCAACTAATGAATCGTATAACAAAATAATGGTCGTTTAATATTTGTAAATACACCAATAAAACAACTTGCATATTCCAGGAGGAGCGATAGCAGCAGTAGTAATAACAACAATAACTACTACGACTGATACTGCTGCTGCTACTACTACTACTACTACTACTACTAATAATAATAATAATAATAATAATAATAATAATAATAATAATAATAATACTAAAACCACCACCACTACTACTACTACTACTACTACTACTACTACTACTACTACTACTACTTACCAAATACTCAAGTGGAAATGCACTAACAAGGAATATGGACAGACAGACTTCATCACCCAAGCCTGACCAAACAGCGCCGCCCAGGTGAAATTCTTAAAGGAGACCCTCGCAGTTAATCGTACTTCTGACTTCTGTACTAGTGAATAAATTATCCTCATTCCCACGTATCTAGAAAAACAGAGAGCGAGGGTGAATATATCTGATGTGCCACCAGAAGTGGTCGTCTGGTGCGTGGTGATCTGCGGAGATCTGGAGGTAAGTGACATTCTCCAGTAGAATTGCCAGGATAATTGACTAGGAATAGCACTGGAAGTGGATCTTTTCCTTTTGAACGGCACTTTTCAACACAATTTCTAGTTAACTAAACACTTTTAAACTTCGTATACTGGTAGAATGTGTTTATAAAATAACATTTTTTCTTGGCTTTATTGAGAAAATCTATAGGTAGTAAGATATTTCGTCTGAAATTTCGAGCATTTCGGCAATTTTAACCAATCGCTGGAGTCCATTTAGGTAAACAACATTCCGTACTGTATGAATATGTCCCTCCTTTAAGAAACAGATTGAGTTTATTTACATTTGTGAAGAAAAACAATACCCTTCCCCCACCCCTAACCCTAACCCTAACCCTAACTCTAACCCTAACTAACCCTAACTCTCACCCTAAATCTAAAATAGATTGAAATGCAATAGATCGATACTAGGGCCATAATTATGGGTGACAATTTCATACGACACCGCTACGGAAAAATGGGATTTTTTTCTAGCGGTGTTAAATGAAAAAGTCACCCATAATTATGGCCCTAGTATCGATCTATTGCATTTCAATCTATTTTAGATTTAGGGTTAGGGTTAGTTTGGGTTAGGGTTAGGGTTAGGGGTGGGGGAAGGGTATATTTTTTCTTCACAAATGTAAATAAACCCAATCTGTTTCTTAAAGGAGGGACATATTCATACAGCACGGAATGTTATTTACCTAAATGGACTCCAGCAATTGGTTAAAAATGTATGTATTATGCATGCATATATGTATGTATGGTGTCAGGACAAAATACCCAGAGGACAAATTCTCCCCGGACAAATTTTGCACAAAAATATCAACTAAAAATTATTTTGCATATTTTTTTTATATAAAGTTTCATTTTCCTAAAACATCTTTAATGTAAAGAAAGAAATATATCTCAGGGGATGTTTGGCTGGGAGGGTATTTTGTCCGGAGGTATGTTATCTGGTGGGATTTTGTGGCATCCCTCTCGAAGTCTTTTCTCCGGAGTACTGAGATTTCCACACACTATATCTCGGAACTCAGGGCTGGATATTAAAAATCTGAATACAGCAATGCAGGGCCGTGTAGTGTGGAAAGAGATTGTCAATGGAGTTCCGACCAGCCATGGGTTGGTCGAAGGATGATGATCATAAGTACTTAGTGACCTAAAAATTCACTTAGTACTTAGTCTCCCATGCTTGACATCCCCGGACAAAAGCCTTCCAGACAAAATATCCCGGACAAAATACCCTGCCAGTCAATATCCCGATAACGGAAGAAAGCGCTAAAAGTGTAAATAAAATGTAAATAATAAAAGAATATATATAAGCGTCTAACATTCTGAATCTCTTTTTAATCTAAATATACAATATCTGTACATCACATCAAAAACTCCCTCTCCCTCTCCCCCTCTCTCTCTCTCTCTCTTCTCTCTCTCTCTCTTACACTTTCTCTCTATACACACACACACAAACAAACACGCATATATATATTATATATATATGCATATCTATATATAAATCTATATGCATACATATATACATTTTCAAAATAGGATAAAGTCTTTATAAGAATTTATCAATTAGTCAGCGGAAAAAACCTTATAAGGGAAACATTATTAATTATTCTCTTTAAATATATGTATTTATATTAAGGGCATTACTATACATAAATGCCTCACGCTACGAGGGACTCTTAGTGTCAAAACTACCATAATAAACAAACTGTACCGAACACAAGGGAATGCACTGACGATTAAAAAGTGCATTTTGTGCACTAATTATGAAATCATATGATCTGCGGCTGAATCTGTTTTTAAGGAGCTCGCTTCGAGAGTTGCATTCCCTTGCGTTCGGTACATTTTGTTTATTATGGTAGTTTTGTCTTTAAGAGTCCTACGTTGCGTGAGGCATTTATGTATAGTAATGCCCTTAATATAAATAAATACACACGCTCACACACACATATATACATACATACATACATACGTACATATATATATACATATACAGATATATATATATATATGTATATATACATATATATATATATATACATATATATATTTCTTTTACCATATATGAGTTACAAATACTGTTGTTTGTGGCGACTTACTTTTGTAGTAATAGATATAGTAGCCCTTTGACTGCTATTTCTAATATTTTCGGTATGTGGTTTAAGCAACTTGTTGCAAAAAACCCTTATTATAACTATATATATATATATATATATATATATATATATATATATATATATATATATATTATATATATATATATATATATATATATATATATATATATATATATACATGTACTTCATTTATCGAAATATGGTTCGCAACTTCATGATCAATGTCAAATTATTTTCTCAATTATTAGCACCTTGTCATCTTACGTCATTCCTATTCGTCTTCTATCGAGTTCCATAGTTCCTGAAGTGTGATACGTACTGTAGAGGACTTTGTCTTCGACATTTAGTTGCTATATCTTGCAAACTGAGCAACTGCGTAGATACTCCCATGTCTGAGTGAGAAGATGCCTCGTTGAATTGTTGGAAATTAAATGATCTAGTGACGTTAGCAAGTTTATAATTCACAATCTTTTAAAGAATTTTGGCGTCTGTGTGCGTGTGGGTGGGGTTACTTGTAGATCACCACTGCTTTCTTTGAACGGAAGATATAATTTAATATTTCATCTTTTATTTCAGACTGAGGTCTGCAGGGGATACAAACACTAAAAAAGATACATACATACACACATGCATATATACAAACATACATACATACATACATACATACATACATACATACATACATACATGCATGCATACATACATGCATACATGCATACATACATACATGCATACATACATACATACATACATATACACATACATACATACATACGTCCGTACGTACGTTCATACATACGTACATACATACATACATACGTACGTATGTACGTACATACATAGACTGCTCTTTTGTGGATTACTTAAAACATTATGCAAAGAATATGCATGAGATGAAAAAGAGCCTTCCCCTACTTACATCATTCTCAAAGGAAGTATTGTTAGAGCTTGGTCAGAATAAATGTTATTATACGGTTGTGAAAAGGTGAAAAACTATAAACCAGATTAGTAACCTCTCCATAAATGATCTGATTGTTTCCCCAATATCTAACAAGGAATGTTACAGGTGGTTAGGCGTGGATGGAAACATATCTTACAATGGCACCTGTAACAAGACACGTACCACTAAAGTATATTACAGCCGAATGAAGAAGATAGGGACCTCAGAACTCTCTGCATAAAATAAATCAGTTACCGCCTGAATGCCAATCTTGGGGAATTAGGCTTCTCAAAACCAGAAAGGAGAAGGCTAATTCGGAGACAACAGATCCAGGAGCAATTTTTAATTCTCTTTTACTCTTTTACTCTCTTTTACTCTTTTACTCTTTTACTTGTTTCAGTCATTTGACTGCGGTCATGCTGGAGCACCGCCTTTAGTCGAGCAAATCGACCCCGGGACTTATTCTTTGTAAGCCCAGTACTTATTCTATCGGTCTCTTTTGCCGAACCGCTAAGTGACGGGGACGTAAACACACCAGCATCGGTTGTCAAGCAATGCTAGGGGGACAAACACAGACACACAAACACACACACACATACATATATATATATATACATATATACGACAGGCTTCTTTCAGTTTCCGTCTACCAAATCCACTCACAAGGCATTGGTCGACCCGGGGCTATAGCAGAAGACACTTGCCCAAGATGCCACGCAGTGGGACTGAACCCGGAACCATGTGGTTTGTAAGCAAGCTACTTACCACACAGCCACTCCTGCGCCTATATATTTCTGTTCAGAGGTATAATATCTAACACTATTATGATTATCTTGAGCATCTAAAATGCAGTTTGAACACTTATTGCCAGGCTCCAAACAAGCGTAATACTGAAACGAGCAAAGGAGCCATGATATAAACTTACTCCTCTATTTACACATACACGCATTCACACACATATATTTTAAGTACAATACAGAGAAAATGTGTTTGGACATTAGTTTGTAAATAAATAAACATGCATACACTTAGAAAAAATAAAATAAATAATGACAGGATGAAGCAGCTCACCTCCCTTGTTCGAAGGTTTATAATGGACGCAGTTTGTGTGTCAAATAGCTAGCTTAAGGCGATGGCCTCATGGAGCTAATCAGCGACAGCTTTAGTCCTATATTTATAAGACTGCCATATTAGTATGGCGATAACTATTAATTTCCAGTAACGCTGTCGTAATCTCCTTTAGAGAGACTTAGTAATTTTAATATTTCTATAATTTAATATCAATTTACATATAAATCTCGTGCATGAAACAACGACTTCAGTACAGAAAGGAAACGAATAGCTCAACTGGTTTTGCTGCCCATGAGAAATATTTACTTCGTTCAATACAGATAGAAACTTAGGATGAGAGGTAGGAAGAGAGAGTTTTTGGCTACTAATATGGACAATGCAATAAGTAATACATACACGGATGTAAATATAGTTGACCAATAAAAAACATTTGCTTTAGAAATACACACACTAATACATACACATATGCAAACACCTCTCTCTCTCTCTCTCTCTCTCTCTCTGTATATATATGTATATATATAAATAGATGAGTGTATTTTACCTTGTTAACAATTAACACGGATAAATGAATGAATAGTTACCAGGGCAGCAAAAATCTCACAAGTAAAGATGTTGTAACTCCTTGTTTATAAAGGTTGAAACTTCGTGTTTACGTTGAATATTTGAATAATATGAATAAAAAATGGAGTTAACGCAGGTTTAAACAAGTATTTTACTTTCTACATATGTTTCAAAAATTCCACAGATACTTATTCAAAAGAATAAAAGGTATAAACAATGCAATCTTCTCTTCGGGAAAGTGAAAAAACGAAACTTGTCAATACGACATTTTAGCAAAAAATGATGGATTCGTATAGCGATAGACAGAACGCTATTAATATCGTTTAAAAAAACGTTATATGATATAACGTCATAAGTAGCTAACAGTACTTCCCATATCATAAACCGTTGACCAATCTTAAGTACATTAGCAAATTTAGTAATCATCCTGGAGCAATTACTAAGAATTTAGTTAAGAATATTTCATTTAGATTATCTAAATTATCTGCTAATGTTGATATTTTCAATAATAACGCTGAATTCTATAACTCTGCCTTAATCAAAGCAGCTTATACAGAGAAAATTTTCTACATTGATTCTGCTCAGTCTAATTGTAAATTCAATAATGTAGATAAGATTTCTAGTCGTAAAAGAATTATTGATAACAAACATAACTT
Source organism: Octopus sinensis (assembly GCF_006345805.1). Classification (NCBI taxonomy): domain Eukaryota; kingdom Metazoa; phylum Mollusca; class Cephalopoda; order Octopoda; family Octopodidae; genus Octopus; species Octopus sinensis. The sequence continues at coordinate 21,446,809 of NC_042998.1, forward strand.
ACGCACCGATACAAAGCGAATGAAGGCAGATAACCGTTATTTATTTCCCTATTACCGATCTAAAAGTAAATATAACACCTTCAAAAGTAATTACGCTATGAATACTAGTAAAAATATTTGGTTAATAATTCCTTACGGGAGACAAATTAAATCTAATCTCCCACTGCTGTTTCGTCAAGCTATTGCTAGGAATTTTCCAAATAATTCTAGATATTACTCTATAATTAATTCACATAAGGTTAGGATAGGTTTTCAAACACAAAAAATCTCTTGCAAATTATATCTTCTCATAATAACAAACTTAAATATTAATACATTTACTAATACTAACATTAATTTAGCTACTAACATTAATTTAGCTACAACCCTCTAGAAATATTAATAACAAGGTTATTGTATCTGAAGTCAATCCCAATAGAATTAAATTTATGTCAAGTAACTCTAAGATTAAAAATTCTGTATACCAGTGTATAATCAGTACTCGTAATAAAGTACGATTTTACATTGGAAGCACATCGTTAGAGTTATCTAAGAGAATTTCTATCCATTACTCAACATTTAGGGATAGAAATAAATGGAATAGTACCGGTCTCAGCAAACTGATTTGGGATTTAAAAGACCACAATGAACAATTTCATTTAGAATGGTTGATCCTCTCAATTTCGATACCATATGACAAAGGCAAGAAATTCTGTCTTCTCTGCAATTCTGAGCTATTTTTCATTATTTTTTCTAAAAATACTCTAGTAAGCACGGTTATAGAACGAGCATACAGATGTAAGCATTGGCAGAAACATACTTTTAGTGCATATAAGTAGTCTCTATCATTATATATAGTTTAGACTTTAATTTCCTTTATATTTAACATTTACTATTAATATCCCTACTCTTTCTGTTAGCTACTTATGACGTTATATCATATAACGTTTTTTTAAACGATATTAATAGCGTTCTGTCTATCGCTATACGAATCCATCATTTTTTGCTAAAATGTCGTATTGGCAAGTTTCGTTTTTTCACTTTCCCGAAGAGAAGATTGCATTGTTTATACCTTTTATTCTTTTGAATAAGTATCTGTGGAATTTTTGAAACATATGTAGAAAGTAAAATACTTGTTTAAACCTGCGTTAACTCCATTTTTTATTCATATATGTATATATATATATATATATATATATATATATATATATATATATATATATATATATATATATATATATATATACATATATATATGCATTTATACTTATATTTATATTGTATATATATATATATATAATGTATATACATATGTATTTATATGTGTATGGATCTGTATATCTATCTATCTATCTATCTATCTATCTATCTATCTATCTATCTATCTATCTATATATATATATATATATATATATATATATATATATATATGCAAGTGAATATTTATGTATATGCACTCGAATAATTACGCCAGGTTACACGCATGCAAGCGTGTGTGTAAATATAGAATTTTCGGTGCCAAAATGTATTTACGGATTGCATCCTAAATATTATGCGTTTTCTTTACAGTTCATTTTATTTCATATCTCCTTAAAATAAACACCCCACTGGCAAGCAACTCCCTTATACACTAACATGCACTTCTCACGACATTTTTGCCCAAAAACTTAGACTTGCTTAGTCAAACTAACTTCAGTGAAATTTTTGGCGAGCACCAGTGTAATACAAAAGAGTTTTATTTTTATTTTATTCTTATTTATTTATTACTATGGTTTAGGTTTCCTTAACGTCTCACAATTGCAGATCAGTTAGACCGGTGATTCTAAAGCGAAAATCATTCGATCCCCCACAGAATACGGTCTCACACATAAGTCTCGCGGCGAGTTAAAATGGCGTATACGGGTATTGCAGACATGTCTGTGAGTTCCCTAGCATTAATTGCTAGACGCACGAGCACATTTTTATAATCCACATTTTTAACTCGTTGAGATAATTTTGACAGTATAAATGTTGTATGTAATGATAACTGTCTATTATTAGATTTCCCTGTTTGTTATTCTGTTGAAACCGGATTTAAACCTGTTGAGTAAACTACCAATGAAAATTTGCTATCCTCTTAATAATGGTACTATTTAAAAAAAATACATATTTAGGTCAGCTACAAAGCTCAGGCTGAATAAGAATAACAATCTTTTAATTTTGTTACTCAATAGTTTAGCAGGTTAAGGTTTTGGTATTCATTTATTTGCATTTTTACATATTTACCTATTTATTTATTTGCACCTCATAACCGGTCCGTGGAAGTAAATTATTTTCGCTACGCAATAACACTTGCTTTTGTAAGCTACAACGAAAATATTGTTGCGATATGATGCAGCTACAATAAACAGAAATTGCCAATGATAGATATTTTTTTAAACGATAACGTGTCTAAAGAAGGTACAGCGGTAAGCAAAGTTCAAACGAAGGCCATAAGCAAGGTTATTTGAGAACAACTGACACGACGATCCTGGAAAACTGCAAGAAAGAGCGCTGCTTCACGAACAAAAGTAATAAATGTATTTAGTTATCGAAATAATGTTCGCAATTTCCTGATCAATTTCAAATTATTTTCTCAATCCTCAGAATGTACCATTCTGTTTCGTAACACTGATTTCTACACGCCAACCATTTTGCTTGCCATTCGATTCATCAAATATTGATCCAGAATCAAACCAACCAAAAGTTTTCTACTGAAAATTTTACCAAAAATTTCTCCTTACATTATACCGACTATTTTACTCAATATATTTTGAAATTATATTAACCAAAATTTAACTGTGATCCCCGTTTCTATTCACCTAAAATATTCTACAATTTCAAACAATTTTTTTTAAATAGGCGCTGGTATTCTATGTAGCTATTCTATGAGTACTTTTGTCAGACAGAAATTCTGTGGATGACCGTCCACACACACATAAACATATATGCGTATGTATATATATAATAATAATAAATATTAGGGAATAAATCCAAATTTACAGGAAAAAATCAGATTTAGGATTAAATCCAATTTTATAGTAAAATATTATATAATATAATTCGAGACAAAACCACTATTTGCAAAACAAACAAGGAAAGACTTAATCAATACATAAAAATTTTTAATATAAAGAAATAAACCGCCACTACAATCGTTTCATGTCTTCAATGACATTCGTCAGGTGGATTTTCGATCTAAAATATCAATATATTAAAATATAAGTTTAAAACAATAAAATTATCAATGAAAAATATAAATATATATAACCTATATATAATCTATATATAATCTATATATAATCAATATATAATCTAAAATAAACCCTATAAACAATTGAATATAAAGAAACCTATTATTAAAGTTCTCATATTTAAAGATGTACAAAAAACAAAAAACAAAAAACAAAAAGCAAAATACAAAAAACAAAAAAACAAAAAACAAAACAACAAAAACAAAAAACAAAAAACAAAAACAAAAAACAAAAACAAAAACAAAAACAAAAACAAAAACAAAAGCAAAAACAAAAACAAAATAAAAATAAACTATATATACACACATGCTCATACACATATAACTAAATATATATAACCATATCTAAATACATACACTAACTCACACACCAATATATATATATCTCTATACATACACATAAAAACGTCTAGGCAACAATAAATGAATAAATTTAAAAAATAGCCAAATACTTCAACACATTACTTATTCTTACTCCCTCACACACACATACAACCCACAGTCATAAACAATATGCATATACCCGCTCACACATACATATACATACATACAGAACTCGATAAATACACAAATATATTCACACCCACACCCATACAGATAAATAAATAACGCAAACAATCACACACACACACACACATTCACACATACATAAACACTCAAAAGAAAATAAACAATTCTTAGCGCGTGGTGATCGAACGTTTTTAAAAAAATTATAAATGGAAAGAATGGAATAATATTTAATCAACGTAAAAATACAGAATTTACTCCAAAATCATCAATAAACCAATCATGATAATGAAACCCATATATACATATAATGATAAAACACCCTATACCATACACAATAATCCCTATATAGCAATCCCCATATTACATTCACACACAAAACTACACATACTTAAAACACACACCCATAACATATACATATACCCCCTCACATATACATATACATACGTACTAAACTCGATATATACAACAATATATTCACACCCACACCCAAATAGATAAATAAAATACACAACCAAGTACGCACACACACACACATTTACACATACATAAACGTTATTCAAAATTATGAATGGAATAAATGGAATAATATTTTAAACACTTAAACAGACAGAAATTACTACAAATTTTTTAATAAAACTACCATGATAAACGAAAACTCATATATACATATAACGATAAAATCTCCCTTTACTAAACACTATAACATACCTATATAGCAATCCCCCTATCTATACATTCACACACAAATCCACACACGTAAAACATACACCCACTACATATACATATACCCACTCCACTCACACATACATATACATACGTACAAACCTCGATATATACATCAAAATATTCACTCCCACACCCATACAAATAAATAAATATACGCACACACACACACATTTACACATACATAAACACTCAAAAGAAAAACAACACATCGACACATAATACGATATATAAAATACTCCATAAGTAACCAGATTATCATAAGTAACAAGATTAACATAAGGAGAAAAAAATACATACCTCCTAATCTGTTTTAATTTATGAAGTGAATTCAAACTCTAGCCGTTATAACTTTAAACAAGATTACGTTACCATAGGAACCGAACATATTTATAAAAATTCTTAGCTCGGTGAACGAACGTCATTTAAAATTATGAATGGAACAGAATGGAATTATAAAATTCTTTGCACGTGGAGAACGAACGTTATTCAAAATTATGAATGGAATAAATGGAATAATACAGACAGAAATTACTACAAATTCTTTAATAAAACTACCATTATAAACGAAATACATATAACGATAAAAACTCCCTTTAGTAAACACTAGAACATACCTATATAGCAATCCCCCTATCTATACATTCACACACAAATACACACACGTAAAACACACACCCACTACATATACATATACCCACTCCACTCACACATACATATACATACGTACAAACCTCGATATATACATCAAAATATTCACTCCCACACCCATACAAATAAATAAATAAAATAAATATCCCTAAAAAAATGGGTGCAATCTCACGCACATCAATCATGCATGTATACAAGTGCATACACAAACACACACTTTTACATAGTAATCATGCACTCCCACATCTACACATGCACTTATACACGCGCACACATGCACACACACCCATAATATGCATATTCACAGACACTCTCCTAGACAACTAAATATACGTATAAATGGCTACAAAACAATACCCAATAAAAACCACCAAGAACAACATACCAAGCTATAATGCATGGGGACTAAAATACTAAAAAATTCTTAATAAAAAATCATGATAAATGAAATCCATACATACAAATATAAAGATAAAACCCCCTTATCAAATCCACAATACACACAAATACACACACATATATACACACACCCACAAACATAACCATATACACACTCACACATACATATACATACGTACAAAACTCGATATATACACCAATATATTCAATCCGACTCTCAATAAATGATTAAATAAATACAAATACAAACATAAATATATATATATATAAAATATATATAAATATATACATTCACACATATCATCCCATACACATATTTATAAAATACACTCTTTCAAAAAAGTAAATAAATATTAATATATGTATATATGAGTGTGTACACGCAGACGGGTGCAATCACACGCACATTCAAAACATGCATTTATACAAGTGCATAAACAATCCCACTCAATTACATAGCACTCATACACTCCCGCATCTACACTTGCACTTGTACACACGCACACATGCATACACACCCATACCTACCTATTCACGGATAATCTCCTAAATATCTATATAAACGTATATTGCAACAAACAATACCCAAATAAAACTGCCATATTCAACATACCAAATAAAATACAAGGGGATTGTAAACATTCACACATACATACAAAACACAATATATACACCTCTAAATACGCCCAATCATCCATAATAAAATATCCCCATATATACATATAACATATACATAATAAAATAAAATAAATAAATAAATAAGTAAATAAAATAAAATAAATCTAATATAACTAAATAAAGTTTTAACTTACCATAAAATGAATTAATAAAAACAAAGAAATACCAATTAAAGACTAACTATAATTAAAGCCTAAACTATATAACTAAAAATATATATGGTACTCTAAACTAAGATTAATATTAAACTAAAGTAACCTTTAAAGGAAGCTATTAAAGTTATTTAACATGAAACTTATTATATAGGTAAAGTAACATATGTCTGCATTTTATTTTGCGCTCTTCACCTGTATTAAGTAAATTATCATACTTATAAAATAAAATTTCTTTAAACTCATTAGAGCATAAATAACAACAATTCGCTCCTATAGTATATGATTCAGTTTTACAAATTATTTCCCATGTTAAACTATAATTAATATTTTGTGATTTAAGTCTCCAAATGTACTTACTAAGTCCAGTGGAGTTGATTAAGTTTTTATTTTTAAAAGAATTCATATGTTGTGCGATTCTTAATTTTATTTTAGTGGAAGTAGACCCTATATAAACCGCTTTTGGGTAATTATTATTCTTAAAATTATTATCATGTAATGTAACTATACATTTATACACTACATCTCTAATATCACAATTATTATTCAATATACATTTAAATTTATCTCTACAAGTACAATTAATATAAGTCTTATCTCTATTATTATTATTATCTAAGAATTTATATTTATAAAAATTATTCAGTTTAAATTTATTAAATGAAGAAATAATGTTACCTACATTATTAGTGATGGAATAACCTACTCCAAAATTATTACTAGAGAAAATGTTTCTATATTTACGATTATCTCTAATAAATAGTTCTATAATATCTAAAATCTCTTTGATAATATTCGTTTTAACTTGAACACCATAAGGAACTATTAACCAAATTTTATTCTTATTAACCTTATTACAATTGTCATTATTATAATTATTATATTTATAATAATTTAACTTATTAAAATTATTATCAGAATTATATCTATGTACAGCATTTAAGGAATTATTAATATTATTAATTGTATCACTATTATTATTATTATTATAATTATTAATTTTATTATTATTTTTATTATTCTTATTTTTATTATTATTATTTCCATTTTTATTTTTATTTTTATTTTTATTATTTTTATTTTTATAATTTCTAATATTTTTACCACTAATACTAACAAAATTATAATTATTATTATAATTATCTTGAAAATTATTAGTTAAATCTGTATCATTAATATTATAAAATTTAATATTCTTATTATAACCTGCCCCTCTAAGGGCCTCATTATAATAAGTAGCATGTTTATTAAAAATCTCTATATCATAAGAGAGTAATGAAATACGTTTACTTATTGTTTTTTGTTTTTTGTTTTTGTTGTTTTGTTTTTTTGTTTTTTGTTTTTTGTTTTTTGTTTTTTGTTTTTTGTTTTTTGTTTTTTGTACATCTTTAAATATGAGAACTTTAATAATAGGTTTCTTTATATTCAATTGTTTATAGGGTTTATTTTAGATTATATATTGATTATACATAGATTATATATAGATTATATATAGGTTATATATATTTATATTTTTCATTGATAATTTTATTATTTTAAACTTATATTTTAATATATTGATATTTTAGATCGAAAATCCACCTGACGAATGTCATTGAAGACATAAAACGATTGTAGTGGCGGTTTATTTCTTTATATTAAAAATTTTTATGTATTGATTAAGTCTTTCCTTGTTTGTTTTGCAAAATAGTGGTTTTGTCTCGAATTATATTATATATATATATATATATATATAATATATATATATATAAAATATATATAAATATATACATTCACACATATCATCCCATACACATATTATAAAATACACTCTTTCAAAAAAGTAAATAAATATTAATATATGTATATATGAGTGTGTACACGCAGACGGGTGCAATCACACGCACATTCAAAACATGCATTTATACAAGTGCATAAACAATCCCACTCAATTACATAGCACTCATACACTCCCGCATCTACACTTGCACTTGTACACACGCACACATGCATACACACCCATACCTACCTATTCACGGATAATCTCCTAAATATCTATATAAACGTATATTGCAACAAACAATACCCAAATAAAACTGCCATATTCAACATACCAAATAAAATACAAGGGGATTGTAAACATTCACACATACATACAAAACACAATATATACACCTCTAAATACGCCCAATCATCCATAATAAAATATCCCCATATATACATATAACATATACATAATAAAATAAATAAATAAATAAATAAATAAGTAAATAAAATAAAATAAATCTAATATAACTAAATAAAGTTTAATAAAGTTTTAACTTACCATAAAATGAATTAATAAAAACAAAGAAATACCAATTAAAGACTAACTATAATTAAAGCCTAAACTATATAACTAAAAATATATATGGTACTCTAAACTAAGATTAATATTAAACTAAAGTAACCTTTAAAGGAAGCTATTAAAGTTATTTAACATGAAACTTATTATATAGGTAAAGTAACATATGTCTGCATTTTATTTTGCGCTCTTCACCTGTATTAAGTAAATTATCATACTTATAAAATAAAATTTCTTTAAACTCATTAGAGCATAAATAACAACAATTCGCTCCTATAGTATATGATTCAGTTTTACAAATTATTTCCCATGTTAAACTATAATTAATATTTTGTGATTTAAGTCTCCAAATGTACTTACTAAGTCCAGTGGAGTTGATTAAGTTTTTATTTTTAAAAGAATTCATATGTTGTGCGATTCTTAATTTTATTTTAGTGGAAGTAGACCCTATATAAACCGCTTTTGGGTAATTATTATTCTTAAAATTATTATCATGTAATGTAACTATACATTTATACACTACATCTCTAATATCACAATTATTATTCATATACATTTAAATTTATCTCTACAAGTACAATTAATATAAGTCTTATCTCTATTATTATTATTATCTAAGAATTTATATTTATAAAAATTATTCAGTTTAAATTTATTAAATGAAGAAATAATGTTACCTACATTATTAGTGATGGAATAACCTACTCCAAAATTATTACTAGAGAAAATGTTTCTATATTTACGATTATCTCTAATAAATAGTTCTATAATATCTAAAATCTCTTTGATAATATTCGTTTTAACTTGAACACCATAAGGAACTATTAACCAAATTTTATTCTTATTAACCTTATTACAATTGTCATTATTATAATTATTATATTTATAATAATTAACTTATTAAAATTATTATCAGAATTATATCTATGTACAGCATTTAAGGAATTATTAATATTATTAATTGTATCACTATATTATTATTATTATAATTATTAATTTTATTATTATTTTTATTATTCTTACTTTTATTATTATTATTTCCATTTTTATTTTTATTTTTATTTTTATTATTTTTATTTTTATAATTTCTAATATTTTTACCACTAATACTAACAAAATTATAATTATTATTATAATTATCTTGAAAATTATTAGTTAAATCTGTATCATTAATATTATAAAATTTAATATTCTTATTATAACCTGCCCCTCTAAGGGCCTCATTATAATAAGTAGCATGTTTATTAAAAATCTCTATATCATAAGAGAGTAATGAAATACGTTTACTTATTGTTTTTTGTTTTTTGTTTTTGTTGTTTTGTTTTTTTGTTTTTTTTTGTTTTTTGTATTTTGTTTTTTGTTTTTTGTACATCTTTAAATATGAGAACTTTAATAATAGGTTTCTTTATATTCAATTGTTTATAGGGTTTATTTTAGATTATATATTGATTATACATAGATTATATATAGATTATATATAGGTTATATATATTTATATTTTCATGATAATTTTATTATTTTAAACTTATATTTTAATATATTGATATTTTAGATCGAAAATCCACCTGACGAATGTCATTGAAGACATAAAACGATTGTAGTGGCGGTTTATTTCTTTATATTAAAAATTTTTATGTATTGATTAAGTCTTTCCTTGTTTGTTTTGCAAAATAGTGGTTTTGTCTCGAATTATATTATATATATATATATATATATATATATATATATATATATATATATATATATACATATGTATGTATGTATGTATGTATATATGTGTGTGTGTGTGTAGAAAGAGAAACGATGAAAAAGCACTGAAGATTTGTTTTACAGGATTTAAGAGAATATTACAGTCATGATAATACAGATATACAATTAAGGGGTTGTTCTTTCAACATAATTGAAGTAAGGATCGGTCTCGCATTGCTCATCAAGCTGGGAGCTAAAAAGATATGTTGCTAGGGAGGAAAATATATTACTCGGGGTGATAATTGTTCACTCATTTATTTTGCAGTAAGGGGGAGGTAAATCTGTAATTTTTACTTTCTGTTTTCTTTTGTGTTCTCTGTTTTATTATGGCTTATATTTTCCATTAGATGGGATAAGTCCTTTATTTTGAATATAGGTTCATTAGCAAGTTTGGTTTATAGTTTTGGGTAAATGAGGTTTCTTTATTCGGTGCTAGGAATAAGCTCGTGATGAAACAGCTAAAAAATACTGGAACGTAGTTAACCCCAACATAACCAACTCACAGCGATAATTGTCCGGAATTGTCCGGAATTTTCCAGCTGCCATCACTAAATTTGCCTGCCTCTCCAAATTTGGTTAACAAACACGGCTGTGGAATATATCCAACTTAGAAACATCTTGAAACTACAGTTCATACGAATTTCTTCTACATTTTCGAAAATATCGTTGAGCGACAAGACATTCCCAACTGTATTAAGAAAATAATGTTACAGCCCTAATGTTGAGAGTTATCAATGATCTCACTGGAGAGAGAGGATGATTTGCCTTTTTATAGCATTTATTGTTTAGCTTTCTTCCTTTATTCTTGACGTTCGTCTGCATTCATTTCCTCACGTCACGGTGTTATTTTTTGCCTCTTTTTTTATTACATCTTCTCGCTGTTGCTCTCTGGTCCGTCCCATATAACTGTGTATCCTTTTAACCCTTATAAACAATTATCATTTTTCTTAAGCGTCCAGACGATAAATAATTGCGATTGTCACTATAAAAAAATTAGTTCAATAAAAAGAAAAAAAATTTCAATATCAACTCACCACCACCGCTATCTGCCTCTCTGTCTGTCTCTTTCTCTCTCTCTCTCTCTCTCTCTCTCTCTCTCCCTGTCTCTCTTTCTGTCTTTATCAACATAACTGCCTCCCTATCCATCTCTATCTACCTTTCCCTTTTAAACCACGTAATAAGTATTCTTTCACCACCCCAATGCACGTCGTTAACACTTCTCACTCCCTCTTTTTTTCCCCCGTTCTTCGCTTCTACCTTCAGCCGACCACGCGACCATTTGGGTTAGTGTATTAATATTAATCACCTTTCTCTTCTTATTCTTCTTTTCTTCTGTCATTCCTTCTTTTCTCTCTCTTTCTCTTTCTCCTCTCTCTCCTCCACCTCTATCCCTCTAACTAACTAATGTATATCGGGCGAACGAACATGCACATTATTATACAGATAATAATTAGCGCACGTGTTTTTGTAATTGAATGCCAGTGACAATTTGGATAAGCTGAGGTTTACAGAAAAACACATCAAGGAAGAATAATAGAAACCCAGAGGACAATTAAAGTAATAAAACCTAGAGGAGAACATACATGCACGCCATGATAGATCGTTAGCCACTACACACATTTTTTTTGTCTCCTTGTTTTCTCTCCTTGTTTTCTGTGTCCCTTTCTGTAGAAGAGCGTAGGCTCGAAACGTAAATGACTTTTTCTATTCCTGAGTGTTATACTAATACATCTGTTTGTTTTGTACACCACCTGTCTTCGTCTTTTGTTATTTTTTTAGTAAACTCTCCCTACATAC
>NC_042998.1:21464040-21471540 GCF_006345805.1 Octopus sinensis
ATTAAGTCGATTATATCGACCCCAGTGCATAATTGGTACTTATTTAATCGACCCCGAAAGGAGGAAAGGCAAAGTCGACCTTGGCGGAATTTGAACTCAGAACGTAGCGGCAGACAAAATACTGCTAAGCATTTCGCGTGCTAACGTCTCTTCCAGCTCGCCGCTTTTTTCTCAGAAGGTAATGGCAGGCGAAATACCGCCACACGAATTACGAACTGTTTATACATTGTGTGAATTAGTTTGTTTGTTTGTATTTTTGAAATTAGCTATTTCATCTTTAAATATGAAAAATTAATTTATTAGGTTTTTATTATATGTGCATATATATTTATTTATAGAGATTATTTTAGATCTTAATTATAATATTTATATACATTTATATATTTTCATTGATAATTTATATATAATAGTCATTTTTTTAAAAGATATTTATGTAATTAGATATAGACTATTACCGATATTAGATTATTGGTGGGTTTCATCTTTAAATTTCTTACCTTAAAATTAAAATTAATTTTTAACATTATAATCGATTTTGATATAATCATAATCGTTAAGTTTTAAGTTTCTAGTTTGATAATAGAGTTTATTATAAGTAAAATTATTATATTATTTATATCTTTAAAATATTGTTTAAATATTTCTGATTATTTTTAAAATATTTCAATTAACCTGAAGATTGACTGTAACCATAATTCGAATTATTAATTGAATTTAAATTATTGTTATTCGAATTGGTACAGCCATGAAACCATCGTAGTGTTATACTTTTATCTTTTATTAAACTTTTAATACTTTTGATATTTATATAATAAAAAAAATAATAAATATTAAAATTTTAAAAAAATAGAAAATTTTTTTAAAATTAATAAATAAAGTAATATATAAATATAAAAATATACATATATACACACACATATATATATATATATATATATATATATATATATATATATATATATATATATATATATATATATATATATATATATGTAATATATAATTAAAATTTATAGGTTTAAATTATTTAAATAATTTTTAAATTTTAACTTTTATATTTTTAAATTAATTTTATGTATTGGCTTATGTTTTTCACTGTTATATTTGCCTAGTAGTGGTTTTATCTCTAATTTAATATAATATATATATATATAATATATATATATTATATATATATATATATATATATATATATAATATATATATATATATTTAAAAAAGGAGATGTGGAACACGAGTTGTGATATATAAAAAGGAAATGAAGAAAATGCTGACAAAATAATTTAAGTAATTTAATTAGGTGAAAGTTCTTTTTACCGGTTGCGCATTTGTTATGCTTATCAAAATTTTTTTAAGAGAGAAAGAGTTCCTTTCTGATAGATTTTTTACCGCAACCGGTAAAAAGAACTTTCCTCTTAAGAGGAAAAATTCTATCAGAAAGGAACTCTTTCTCTCTTAAAAAAATTTGATAAGCATAACAAATGCGCAACCGGTAAAAAGAACTTTCACCTAATTATATTACTTAAATTACTTAAATTATTTTGTCAGCATTTTCTTCATTTCCTTTTATATATATATGCATGTGGTTGTGTATATGTTTGTGTGTCTGTGATTATCTCCCCAACACCGATTGACAACCGATGCTGGTGTGTTTACGTCCCCATAACTTAGCGGTTCGGCAAAAGAGACCTATAGAATAAGTACTAGGCTTACAAAGAATAAGTCTTGGGGTCGATTTGCTCGACTAAAGGTGGTGCACCCGCATGGCCACAGTCAAATGACTGAAACAAGTAAAAGAGTAAAAAGGGTAAAAGAGTAAATTTACAAAATAATATTGAAAGTCAGCAACCAGCATATAACATTTGTTGATTAATTAAATTGATGAGGAATGCACATTTTGAAATATTGCTTATGGAAACCAATTTCTTTTTTCACATAACACAAAAGCTGAGGTACCGAAAGATGATCCACCGAAATACTGTGAACTTTTTGGGTATTCATCTGAATATCCACCACCACCTCCATATACACTGCAGCCTATACCCTCATCAGAACCAATACATACCGGTTACCAGTCACAACCACCAGAGCTCGAACACCCGTCACAACAGGCAATTGATTGCAATATAATTTTTCCAGAGCAACCACAAAATACTGATACTGTAAGCGACTATTTTTTCTTATTATTCTACATTTTACTGCTTATGAGTGGACGCGCAATGGCCCAGTGGCCCAGTGGTTAGGGCAGTGGGCTCGCGGTCGTAGGATCGCGGTTTCGATTCCCAGACCGGGCGTTGTGAGTGTTTATTGAGCGAAAATACCTAAAAGCTCTACGAAGCTCCGGCAGGGGATGGTGCTGATCCCTACTGGACTCTTTCACCACAACTTTCTCTCACTCTTTCTTCTGTTGACCTGCTCGCTTAGCCAGCGGTGTGGCATCATTTGAAGGCTAAAACAATGTGAAGCGCATTGTGACCAGCGATGTGTAGCAATATCTGATAGCCTGGTCGGTCACGTGATCACGTGATCACTGTTCTAGAACTATTTATCCTAAACAGCGATCTTAAGTTTAGCAAGTTTTAGTCATCAAAAAGGTGACTATACTAGAAAATCATCTTTAAGAATTTTTAGTCAGTCACATCATTATATGGAGCACAATAAATGATTTAGTTTGGAATTTCTTTCATCAATCTTTTGTCAAAGGATGACAGGTTCTCTACTTTCATCGAGAGTCTCCAATCACTGGATTAAATATCTTACAGACCTGGCCTTCATTATTTTATGTTCTAAAATAATGTCATCATTCCAAGGTTGACAAATTAAGTTCCTGTCACATAATCAATTTGATATATTTCTTACTAGCAGTATCGCCCGGCGTTGCTCGGGTTTGTAAGGGAAATAACTATAAAGCATTTTTAGAGAGTTATAGCCAAAAAATGGAAAACAAATGATGGTAAAGGTCGAGGTCGAGTTGCGTCCCCTAGACAGTCTGTGGTTTGTGTTTCTGATTCTCGACCCCATGTCGAATTTATCGAATTTTTTCAGAACTGGGGGAACTTTTCAAAATTTTCGCTGCGTTAGTTTTGAATTATGACTTTGGGCTATCTGTGTATCAAGTTTCATCAGAATCGGTTGAAAGCCGTGGTCAGGGTGAGGGTACAACCTAACAGACACACAGAAACACACACAGACAAACTGCCGTTTATATATAGAGAGATGATACGTGTTTGCAGATTTGTACCAATGAAAGAAATTATCATTTACAATGAAATGTAGAGAGAAATTAGTATTTACATTAGATAAATAAATCACGTGGGGTTAAGGAATATTCCAAAATTAAGAAAAGTTATCATTTTAATTTTAATGTACATATATTTTATCTTCAAAACATCGTTTCATTATAGTAAACACTAGCAGTATCGCCCGGCATTGCTCGGGTTTGTAAGGGAAATAACTATATAAGCATTTTTAGAGATGTAAAGTATAATAGCCATCTCAATATGGCTAACCACAAGGGGGGGTGTTACTGTAGCTTTTTTACGTTCTGAGATTTAATAATAAATTTTTAGAGAGTTACTTCCCTTATATATGCCAAAAATGCATTAAAAATGGGAAAAATTGATGGTAAATTTTTTTTTTATCGTAGACTCATCGTAGACGCGCGCTAATACCCAGAAGGGCTCGATATGAATCACGACTATAAGATACCCGGTTTTTGTTAAACTGCACCGCTAAATGTGGGAGTAGTTAGGAATCTAAATCGTAGGAGACAGACAGCACACAATCTCACTTTTATATATAAAGATTTCAGAAAGCATTTACGGGCACCTTGACAACTAGAATTTACTGCCAGAAGAGAAATGTTTCAGGAAGAAAGCTAGAGGAACGCATGATTTATTATACATAGACAAAGCATTGCTTCCATACTAATAGTAAGCAAGTGATTGTGGAGGCGCAATGGCCCAGTGGTTAGGGCAGCGGACTCGCGGTCATAGGATCGCGGTTTCGATTCCCAGACCGGGCGTTGTGAGTGTTTATTGAGCGAAAACACCTAAAAGCTCCACGAGGCTCCGGCAGGGATGGTGGTGATCCCTGCTGTACTCTTTCACCACAACTTTCTCTCACTCTTTCTTCCTGTTTCTGTTGTACCTGTATTTCAAAGGGCCGGCCTTGTCACTCTCTGTGTCACGCTGAATATCCCCGAGAACTACGTTAAGGGTACACGTGTCTGTGGAGTGCTCAGCCACTTACACGTTAATTTCACGAGCAGGCTGTTCCGTTGATTCGGATCAACCGGAACCCTCGTCGTCGTAACCGACGGAGTGCTTCCATCCAAGCAAGTGATTGTTTATAATTGCTAGCTGTATTACTCTTGCTTTTATCTTTCATAAGGAGTATTGTCCTCCCTTTAATCATCCAATCTGGTATTATTCCTCCATTAAGGCAACCCTGAAGTTGTTCTTTCAGCCTCCCCTGTAAACTACTAAACATCTTTAGACCGTACTCTTGAAATAAATCTGGTTCAGGGCCCTTCCAATTCGGCATTTTCCAAACACTTTACTCATTAATGAACTAGTCAGTCTTGCTGCTAGCTTCTCACTCACTAATTCTTCCCTCACTTTCTTTAACCATACGGCATCTCCATTATGATTGACTGGCTTATCCCAAATATTACTCCAGAACATTCTAGCTTCCTCTGCATTAAGTTTTGTATCTTGAGTATTTTCAGCTCCACTACTTATTTGGTTATAAAATATCTTTGATCTGTCTCAAATAATCTATTCTGTTGATAATGACCTATTCTTTTCTGATATCTGGAAAGCTTACCTGCTGCTGCTATGATACACTGTTTCAACTCTTCTATCACTGTCCCAAATCCTTTCAGTTCGACTAAGTATTTTTTCTCAAGAGAAAATTTATATCTTATGTTTCCTAGTTTTCAGTTTTCATGCTTCTATTCAGATTTGTCTTAAAGTCTTCACTTTATTCTGTCATCATTTTCCACGTTTGCTCTTTTCTAATCTTCCCTTGTGGAATATCTTCTTAAAAGACTCCGCCGGTTACGACGACGAGGGTCCCAGCTGATACGATCAACGGAACAGCTTGCTCGTGAAATTAACGTGCAAATGGCTGAGCATTCCACAGACACGTGTACCCTTAACGTAGTTCTCGGGGATAATCAGCGTGACACAGAGAGTGACAAGGCTGACCCTTTGAAATACAAGTACAACTCATTTTTGCCAGCTGAGTGGACTGGAGCAACGTGAAATAAAGTGTCTTGCTCAAGGACACAACGCGTCGCCGGGAATCGAACTCACAACCTTACGATCATGAGCCGAATGCCCTAACCACTAAGCCACGCGCCCTCACAATGTGGAATATCTAGTCTTCTAGTAATTACTATACCTCTTCCATAGAGTAATAAGTTAGTATCTCCTATACTGTTAGTATTTATCCTATTGGTAACAGAGTTTACAGCCCTATTCATATCTTGCAACTTCATTCTGATAGTACGATTTAATTATAGCAATAGTTTTCTTCTTTTCTCATTACTTCCTTCAACTCATCTAAAATATTCTGATGTTCCTTACTGAAATCACTTAAATCGCTGGTGCTAGTAGTCTTAAATCCTTTCTCTTTGACTAAGTATCTTTTCTCGAGGGAAGATTTGCTTCGTGTGGTTCCTAACTTATTGGCTTTCCAGGCTTCTTTGCTACTCAGATATTTTCGTAAAGTCTTCACTTTATTTTGTAATCTCCTTTTCCACATTTGCTCTTTTTTAGTCTTTCTCTGTGAGATATCTAATCTTCTGGTGACTACTACCCCTCCTGCATAAATCAATAAAGTAGTAACTCGTATATTTTTAGTATCTATCCCTAGTCATTTCTAGCAGCTTCTTTCTGTTGGTGCCTTTTAATGCTGGTAATATTTTTCTTACTTCTTTACACAATACTTCATGCAACTCGTCTAAAATTTTCTGATCTTCCTCACTTAAATTACTTAAGTCGTTGGTGCCAGTTGTCCCTTCCTTGCTCCATCTACGCCATGTGTTGTGGTCCCTTTCTGGATATCGACAGGCTGGATCCGGGCCAGAATCTCTGAGCCTGCCGGGTGCGACACTGTCACCATTAATGGCTTCAGTTTCATTATCACCGTTATTAACAATATTTTGTTCTTTCGTAGTCATTCATATGAGGTAGCGATTATCAGGTTACGCAATTACCAGTGTTTTTATTGTGACACCATCATTGATGTATCATTAATCAGGACATGGGGAGACTCCACCCGATTCCTTTCCCTATTATCATCATTATTATTATTATTATTATTATTATTATTATTATTATTATTATTATTATATTATTATTATTGAGTGAGAGAGCAGTTCATGCCATCAAAGTGACACTGGGGTAAAATATACGAAGCCCAATATACCAATCATGACTACCCGTCTGATAAGGGTACACTAGGCACATGCATCACAACCATATGTGCGCGACATGGTGATCTCATATCAAGATAAACAGCACATGACCTTGCAGGTGGGGCCCAGTTAGAATTTTCTTCAGGTTGAGTAGCCCATCCCGCTCAAAAGGTCCCTGAATAAGGGTTGTTTAAGGATGTTGAAAGAACCACCTATGTTTCCAGAGGTGAATTATTCAAACCCCAAAGAATCCTTCTTAACACATGGCTATGATGCTCCCCCACTGCTTCTGCTCGTGATCAGAGATGCACATATCGTCAGCCACTAAGGGACATGCTCAACTGGTTAAGGTCAAACAACTGACAAGCACATCTGTGGTATTGAGCAGAATATTTGCTGTAGCCCATCTTTTATACCAAGACAAAACAATGTACATGATAACACTTCCAATCAGTTAAGATCAGAAGCCATGAGAGTCACTGCCTGGTACTGCATCAGGGCATATTGGTACTGCATCAGGGTATTTATTATTATTATTATTATTATTATTATCATTATTATTATTATTATTATTATTATTATTATTATTATTATTATTATTATTATCATTATTATTATCATTATCATTATCATCACCATCATCAGTGATACAATTGTTTTTATTTCTTACTATTTGTCATTGTTATATTAACAGACTCAGAGGTTACACAGATGAGGAGGGTAATGGTAGTAGTGGTAGTTGGGCCTCAGATTCCTTTACTATCAGCATAGTCGTGGTTGGAGTATTAACAGCTGCAGCATATCCTTATTTTTATCATTATCCCCATCACCACCACTACTATTATTTTGACCATTATTACTATTTCCATTTATTATTAAGAGATTTTATTAAATGTTCTTTATTTTCAACTTTTGTCCTGTACTTGCGATAATTATAGACATATGGTTATTGGAGGAAGCAGCTTGGTGAATAGGTCAAACTCTACAGGTCTATAAATGGATTCGGCAGATAGTGAGGAAGTCAGCCACATTATTATCATCATCATCATCATCATTATTATTATTATTATTATTAT